>NC_141148.1:139475678-139627483 GCF_053477565.2 Lygodium microphyllum
ATTTGAAGCTTCATTGACCATATTTTTGGGATGTTCTACAAGATGTAATCGCTAGGAGAACTTTGGAAATACACCAAAGCAGTGTAGAATAGGCACGTGCATCATCTGAATCCCATGTAAGCAGAACTTCCTCATGGTTGTTCTCATCAAAATCTTTAAGAGGAGGAAAAGAATGCTGAGGTCAAGGAATAGCTCCACTGACAATGTACAAAATCTACTTCTGCACAAACAAAACTTTCATCACAACACTCCATATAAGATATAGTTAGGTCGATGTAACTTACCATATGTAGTAAGTACATGGAGAAGCAATTGGGAGAGGATAAGAAGAGAAGATAGAGAATAGAAGGTATATAGAGAGGGAATAAAGCCAAACCAAGAGCAAAAAATTCACAAAATGAGAGTTCATGAGTAGTGTAACCAAAAGTCTGATAATAAATTGTGGGAGCTCACGCTTGACTGCTAAGACACATTGATTGCTTATTGCTTCAAGTGTTTCAAGCCCAATGCTATGGCTACTTCTCGCATAGCCATACATGCTCTCAACCCTATGAGTGTAGTGAGCTTACCTTGATGCCAGATTGAGTAGCCTCCTTCCTCAAACACTCCAGTAGCTCCATGATCCGGGAAGCAAGCTCAAGTAAGCTCAATCCTCTACCTCCAAGCTCCATCTTCCATAGTTGCGCATGCAAGACAAGAGAAGAGAAGAGAAGAGGAGAAGAGAGGAGAAGATGGAGAGTTTCTCCACCATGATCCCTCACTCTTACACACTCACTCCCTCACACTCACACACACACTCTCTCAAACACAAGCACAAACATAGGCAAGGAGAAGAGAAGAAGAGGACCACTTTATCCACACACCAAGAATGAGCTTCTTTATTCACTTTTTGACTTTTATACATGTCCTCATTCTTTTGGGCACCCATCCCCTTTTTTACATGATCGGCCGTTTTAGCCAATGTCTTCTTTCCTCATGTCTTTTTTCTTCTTCTCACAGTTCTTTTGCTTGTGCCCTTCTACTTTACAATTTTCATAGGAGGGAGCATGGCTCTCTTTTTCAAAATGAATTACATTGCACCATGTGCTTTCTTTGCTAGAATATTTGGTGCACTCATTGTTGTGCACTTCCTATATTTTTTTTTGAGCTTGCCTTCTTTTTCGCCTTTCTTCCTTGGGACTGTTTTCCATTTCTGACTTGGCCTTCCTTTGTCTTCCTTTTTGGGCTGTATGGGGGGTTGTAACATTACCCTCTCCTAGTCGAGTGCTAGTCCCATGGCACTTGTGGGTATGGGCTCGAGCGACTGAACGTTTACCTTGTGGGTTGGTGATGGGGCTTTTGTGGGGATTGGATGTGGGAGAGAAGCATGTCAAAATGGTTGAGGTTGTGGAGATTAAGGGTACAGAGACCATGGGTACTTTGAGTGGTTGATAGGGGCCTTTGTCGATGCCGGTGGTTGGTTGTATCTGCATTTACCTGGAAAGGAAAGGAAAAGTGCACTGTCTACCTTACCGTGTGGTGCATTGGGTGTGCTAGTGGAACTGGGAGCTGGGTCGAGAATTGCAAGCAAGCCTAGGGTGTTATTTCACACTTGAGGACCCAATTCATGCGTAAGGGAGATGGTGCAATGAGTGTAGCTTAGGGAGACATGTCTAACCATAGGGAAGTGTGACCACCCAAGGTATGTCATGCCCTTGACGTGGCCTAAGTGTGAAGTGGGGGCAAAAGGGCTAGGGAGTTAGGAATGGAGCCGACTGACCTTGGCCACTGGACGTGCCTAACTTGAGGACCCCTAGGTGCAATGATTGTTTCACTCATCAAGTGGGGTGTGTTTTCTTGCTTTCTATTTGATCTTCTTTTTCTTCCTTGCTCTCGTGTTCGTACTTTTTCTTATTCTTTCTTTTGCTTTCATTACTTCATTTTTTTTCTTTTTCTTTTTTCTCTTCTCTCTCTCTCTCTTGCTCTCTTTTGAACAAATAATTTAAATGAGGGAGCATCCCATTGCGGAGTCGGGGCCAAATTGCATGGTGGCTTGAGGGCTTTGCCGAGGAATGCCCTACTTTGTAGATACCCCTTTAAGTTGGTTTTGACATTGGGTGGAGTGGATGACAAAAATGGGTGGTTACACTCGGTGAATCTACTATCACTCATGTCCTTGGTGAATCTACTATCACTCATGTCCTCGAAGAGGTTCATGCAAAATGTTGGCAGGAGGGTGGCTCTCATCATGAGGTGCACCATTGCACAAATATCAATCCTAATGTTGAGGTAAAAAAAGTGGGGCGATAGCTGCTCTTCCTCTATAGTAGGCTTTTGTTTTAATAATACTCGTAGTAGGCGGAGGTAATTACAAGTAGTGATGAAAGTAGGATTAGGTCATGAGGAGAATTCATTTAGGAAACTTGTTATAGAGGGGTGGAGATTCCTTTCGGTAAAAATTAGGCCCTCTTCAAGGATTGAGGCATTTACATTGTAGACCAATGGGAAGTTGTATCTGCCATGCAATTTCGGGTTGAAATCAACTGTGATTCTTCTTGGATAGCATATGTAGATAGGATCATCCCACTCATAAGGTAGTGTGCTACAAAAAGTGATCCAGGCCTCCAAGTTGAAATCCCAGATGTTCTGGTGTCACCTTGTTTGTGCCTCATATCCCTCCACCCTTTGGGGTACCTCTGCCGCCTTGTCTTCCCAACGCTAGTAGTGTCTAGCAACCTCTTGGTGAGTAGCTTGCTCATCATGAGATCGGCTTTCAGAACTCTCTCCCTATCGGTATTAGTTCTTGTTTTGTTCCTATGCAATATGGATAGGATCCTATGACCCTCTTTGAGTTCCCTCTCATGATGCAACCTCTGAACCCTTCCTTCTGACTATAATTTGCCATGCATTGCAATACCATTCTTTCCAGTCTCTCTCTTCCTCAAGGTCAGCTACAACGTCTGTCGTCGATCTTTCGTGATGCACTATCCTCATTTGCTGATTATATTGGGTGACAAGTCATCAGATGTCATTGGGGTGTTCAACCATACTGAGGTCAAGGTGTTGTACTCCTATTGGTGGGTTCATTTTTAGGTTAGTTTCCCTTAGTGTATTCCTTGTTCATCCATTTGTTCATAATTGTGCAACACTTATACTCTAGCAATGCATCGTGATGTGCATTGTGCAAAATCAGGCATTCCAGTTTCCATACATGCTTATGTGCCTACTCTGTCAAGTGTGACTTTTAATGAAGTCAACTGCCTCGATTTGTCCTACTCTTGATACAGTTAGAAGAAGGGGTTTGACTAGTCATGACCGGTTTAGCCTGAGTTCTTTAAGGGCCATGATAGGTGGCTTGTTGGGGGCGTCAAGCCCTAAGAGTCAGCTTAGGTGCAGCCAAAGGTTAGGTCTTTTGGTTCCCTATGGACTATTAGGCCAGGGTTCCTTCCTTTTCCTAGGTGCAACCACTTCTAAGGGCTTGTTTATTTATAGGTCTGGGTTCTTAACCTGATAAGTGGTCAGTTGGAGTAGGCCCTAGCCAGCCCTTGAAAGGTTGGAAATCTCAGTTAGATAGGGGGTTCTGGTTATCAGGTCCAAGTCCTAGACTTGGATGTCCAAGCAGTTAGGCTCAAACTCGGACAAGGGGTACCTGTCTGAGTGTCCGGAGGGTCCGAGGCCAAGTTCTAGCAGTGGGTCATTTGGGGCCTAGACTTGGCCATCTGAGGCCGAGTTGTTTTGTTTGAATGTGGCCATCCGAGGTTGAGTTGTTTGAGTGGACATCTAGCGACTCGGACATCTGAGCCTACTCAAGACTCGGTTGTCTGAGGCCGAGTTCCAGCAATCAGCCTTCAAAGGCCTAGACTTGTGCATCTGAGCCGAGTTGTTTTTTTCGAATGTGGTCGTCCAAGGCCGAGTTGTCCGAGTGGACACCTAGTGATTTGGATGTCTGAGCCCACTCAAGACTTGGCCATCTCCCCAAGGCCTACAGTCACCATTCGAGTGGCATGCAGAAAACACCGAATGGCAAAAAAATGATTCTCTTGTGTTTAATGCATGCTAGTTGATGCTGCAATGATTTTAGAATAATATAGTAGATAGCAACAGAGATCCTAAATGTACTTGGTAAGGCTGAATGTGTCAAACCACAAATCGTAGGCAATGTAACCTACAACTAGCAACTCTCTACCTATCTCTCACAAGCTCTCTCTCTCAGACTCTTTGAATGCAAATGAGCTCTCTATCTCTCTCGTGCCCCCTTTTGTGGTTTCCCCTTCTCCCCTTATCTATGTTTTTCTCCCTAGATATGCAAAAATCTACTTTCTTTCTTTCCTTGTTTCCATGTTCCCTAGTTATCCAGAGAGTTATCTTTTTTCTATTTTTTCTTATTTCTTCAACCTTAGTGCCTCAAATCTGATATAAAGCACACAACTATTCTATCAATGCATAGAAAGCTTTTTACACCTAAACTAACCCACAAAAGAGATCGAATGGCCTTCAAATCCCTTGCTTCCAACTTAAAACCAAATGCCATTTTAGAGTTGAAATCCTACTTCATCGCTCGATTTGAAGCACGCAAGCACTTAAGCTTGAATCCGTTGGTCCCGAAAACAGAACCAAAATGTGGGAGCTCATGCTGGACCACCAACACCCACTGACTGCTCATTGCTTCAAGTGTTTCAAGCCAAATGCTATGGCTACCTCTCACATAGCTGTATGTGCTCTCAACTGTATGAGTGTAGTGAGCTTACCTTGATGCTTGGTTGAGTAGCCTCCTCCCTCAAGTACTCTAGTAGCTCCACGATCCAAGATACTGTTAGATATGATCAATGCCCCACCCTCATTAGGTACTACCAATGATCCATGGTGCTCAAAGTTGTAAGGCCTCCATTATGAGGAGAAGCCAAGTGTGAGCCCGGACATTGGTGGAGTCCTGACTTGTATATCAGATGAGGTCTATGTGACCGAATGGCAAAAAGGTGACCATTGTGGGTCTAATCTTTGGGTTAGACAGAGTGGTTAAGCTGGTAGCAACTCGAGGCACATTGCATTGAGTTGCGTAGTAAGGGAGTTAAAAGGGGCCCCTATTGTGGGGTCCGGGGGCCGCGGAAGCGGCCCCTGGCTGGGGGGTCCCAGGGGGGCCAGCGGCCCCCCTGGCGGGGGTCCGGGGGCAGCGCCCCCGGCCCGATGGTAAAGGGAATATTCCCTGGAATATTCCCTGGCCGACTAGTGGAGGCTCATATGGTAGGTCGGTCAGCAGGCCGACCTAACGACCTTCGGGGGCTATAAAAGCTAAACCCCTTCGTAGCCATCTTACACTCATCTTTCACCCAGTCAGAGTTGTTGTTCCAGCTAGCCTTAAGCTCTTCACCTATCTTCTGTCTAGATCGCCATCTAAGCTTCATTTAGTGGAAGCGCACGGGTGGACAGAGCCATCTTTGTATCAGTTGTTTGGAGTTAAAGAATTTTAGTGATTCTCCTCTTATCTGTTGTGTACTCTCTATCTCTTTCTCAGATTCTGTTCGCTGCGCCGTGTAATATTTTACAGATACGAGCTCAAGCAAGATCAATCCTCTGCCTCTAAGCTCGATCCTCCATAGCTATGCATGTGAGACAAGAGAAGAGAAGATAAGAGGAGAAGATGGAGAGCTTCTCCACCATGATCCCTCACCCTCACACACTCACTCACACTCTCACACTCCCTCTCTTAAACACAAGCACAATCACAAGCAAGGAGAAGAGAAGAAGAGAGCCACTTTAGCAACACACCAAGAATGAGCTTCTCTATTCACTTTTTAACTTTTATACATGCCCTCATCCCTTTGGACACCCATCCCCTTTTTTACATGAGTGGCTGTTTTAGCCAAGGTCTTCTTTCCTCATGCCTTCATTCTTCTCATGGTTCTTTTGCATGTGCCCTTGTACGTTTACAATTTTCATAGGAGGTGTTGGGGGTAAAGGCACCTTCGCCTAGCCGCCCGTGTATTACTACACTGACAGTCATCGCCACTGCACACTGCAGGTGGTGGGCGCCCGTCACTTTATTCTTTATTCTTTTAGTGACAGTTTGAATAAAGGAAGGCCCGGTCACACATTGTGATTGTTGGAGTTCCCATTTCTTGTCTCTCTCTTTCTTGATCTTGCTCTCCCGCCATATCTCTCGAGTGCAAGCTTCTATCCTTCTCACCTTTCAACTGGTATCAGAGCTTGACTTCCCGACTCTTGAGCTTGGCTCGTGGCATTCTCAGCTTCCCATTGACTCCCCACTTGCATTGGGTCTCCTTCCCGGCAATCATAGCTCATTCTCTTGAGCTCCCGTCACTCCCCGACTTCCCGAGCTTCTTCCTGGCCTATTGAGGCACCATCATGGCATTAACATTGAGGTATTGCTTCATTATTTCAGAGATTTATTTCATTCCACACGTCTAGGTAAACAGGGCAGCCACCATTGAAGCTTCCAACCTTCATATCTCCTTGCCACTAGTTGTGGGCTGTTAGAGGCTTGTTCCCATGCCCCTTTGGCTCATGTTTGAGCCCTCCAACCACTTTAGATCTGCCACGTGGACCAGCAGGACCAACAGCAATCCCACACAAATTTGTGCATGTTTTCTGGACAGTCACATAGTTAGCCATTTTAGCTCTAGCTCTAGCTTGGCATTAAGCACTTGTTCGGGCTCATTTCGGGCTTTTTGGCACATATATTGATGCTGCTTGGCATTGATCCTTTGAGATCAGGCATTAGTTGGTGGCTGAAAACAGTGTTTCAAGACTGTTATAAACAGTCCACAGACATTTGATGCTAGTGCTACATTCACAGTTTATGCCTATGCTTGTTTGGGCATGACTACATAACCGGTTTGATGCCTATTACATCCCAATTGATTGGGAGATTGAAGCTACATGTCATGCTATGATTTTGGCCTAATTGTAGGGCCGGAAATACTCAGTTTATAACAGTAAATGCATGTTGAATACTCTTGGGCTGAAGCTATCTTTCATGCTTTGACATATGCCTATTGATTTCGGGTGTATGTCTTGGGTTATGCTATGATGTATTGATCATTGAGGGACGACTTCGAGCTTGTCATTGGATCCGGATGCTTTTGGAATCTTGAGCTTGTTTCAGCCCGCACTTATTGACATTGGTCTATGCTTTGACAGTTATATGCTATTTGGGTACATGCTTACCTGACGCCACGGCTTGATGCATTTGTCTTGGCACAGTGTACCATGTACTTGTTGAGATTTAGTGCTCTCTGAAGACTTGGCTTGGATTCTCATTTGCTATTCTGGAATTTTGTATTGGATGTCACTTTGGTTGTCAGAGATATTTATTGGGATGTATGTCTTGCTCATGGATGCTACTTACAGTTGCCTTGTAGCCGTCATGCTGTTGGGATGCTATTGAGACGTTGTCTTGGTTACCTGTCTTTGGTACTTTGACTTGGTTTGATTGAGTTTTTGAGCTCATTTATCCATCTTTTGTGTTAGTGGGAGCGTCTTGTATGCTTGACCGACATTGAGCAGGAGGTTTATGCTATTTGAGCATTTTGCAGATACTTGAGACTTTGGGATCTCTTACACTTAAATGTTGCATGGTTCATGCACTGATATCCTGGAGTTGCTTTTGACCTGAGCTTGGGCTTTGTACTCTTGTGAGCATACACCTAATGGTATTAGGTCTTGCCAGTGTTATGTATACTTTGCCCTATTATTCAGGGGGTATGCCTATTCATTGATGGATGCTTTGGTGACATGTTTGGGTGTTTTCTCAGGGTCTTGATGACTGTTTGGTGCTGATTTATGTCCGTTTATGGATGGTCATGTCTTGGTTGTCATTTATTGACTTGGTGCAGCGATTTGGTCAGCAATTGACTCTCACAGTATCCTGCTGTCATTTATTATAGCAAGCATATAACTCCGGATTGACATGGATTTTTCATATTGAAATATTCTGAAATGATGTACTTTCACTAGTACTTGGTGGGCAGCAGCTTTGGCTACACTTTTAACGCCATTTTCTCTCGATTTTGGTGATTTTTTAGTCATTTTCTGCAGTAAATAACAAGCACTTTTGAACTGTCTGCAGTCTTCCAGCCTACATTATAGCGAGTTCGTCCACTGATCATGTTATTTTCAACACCACTAAGCTTGATGGTACGAATTACTCTGATTAGAAGAGCCAGATTTGGCAGATGTTGGTGCAGAAATCGCAGATCAAACCCTTGAGGTTGAGCGGGCATCCGCCTGCAACTAATGCAGTGAGGAATGTATTCCGCACTGCATTATGTGCCTCTAGTGCTACCTTGAAATTATGTGATGTTGAGAGTGCTCTTCTACAGGAAGAGGTTAACCTGCCTTTCGTGTGTCGCATGCTATGACAGTTAGAGGGAGGAATGATGGAAATGAAAAGCATGGCAGTGTGGCAGTGGCTGTGGACGGGATTCTCAAAAATCTCGGTCCAAGTCTCGTGGGAAGTCACATAGCAAATCCCATGGCAAGAATGCAGATGTTACTTGTCACCATTGTGGGAAAAAGGGCCATATTAGGCCACAATGCCATGAACTACGCAATGAAAGGTGCAAAGATAAGGGGAAAGACAAAGTGCAGGATAAGTCTTCTGATCGCAGCATAGTGCCTGCAAAGTCCAATGTTAAAATTGAAGAAATTAATATTATGCAGCTTGAGGATGCTGATGATGATGATTATATCCTTGCAGCTTCTTCTAGTGCTTCGCAGATGACAGAGATACACTCTATGTATGCACAGTGTTGGATCTTGGACTCAGGTGCATTCTTTCATGTGACACCTTGCTGAGAGTGGTTTCGTTCATACCGTACTGTTTCGGGTTCTGTGCGCTTGGGTGATGACAGCTCTCTTGACATTGTGGGTATTGGTGATGTTAGGCTACAATTTCCTTATGGCAGCAGTTTTGTTATGCAGGATGTACATCATATACCTGCTTTGACACGCAATCTCATGTCAGCTGGACAGCTTGATGATGCAGGTTATCATGTATCTTTTGGAGACTCTGCATGGAAGATCACTCGTGGCAGACTTGTGATTCCGAGAGGTGCCAAAGACTGGCAGCCTCTATCCCTTGATTGTATCTGCTTCTTTCCTTGATCATGTTTTTTCTGTGGGCTCTATCCCTCATGTATCTCTTTGGCATGCCCGTTTGGGCCATATGTCTTTAAAGGGAATGAAAATGCTTTCTGGTTTATAGTACTTACCACCCCTTGATTATGCATGTTTTGATTTATATGAGCATTGTCTTTATGGCAGGCAGACTAGGTCTATGCATAAGACGTTTGGTAGGCCACGCATGAGTGAGCCCTTGGCATTGGTACATTCGAATGTCTGTGGGTCCATGCCTTGTAAGTTTATGGGTGGTGCAAAGTATTTTTTTACTTTCATAGATGATTTTTCACAGAAAGTTTGGGCTTATCCTATTAAGCTGAAATTCGATGTCTTGACTGTGTTTCAGGTATGGCTTGCATTGTTTGAGAACCAGTCTGGGTATAGGCTAAACTACCTAAGAACAGATAATGGGGATAAGTATGTCTCACATGCTTTTGAGTAGTTATGTGATGAGAGGGGTATTAAGCGTCAGTTGACCGCCCCCTACATCCCCCCCTAGAATGGTTTGGCTGAGTGGATGAATAGAACCATCCAGGAGTGTGTACGTAGTATTCTTAGCCATGCAGGTCTACCATAGAGCTTTTGGGCTGAGGCAGTTAGTACAACTATGCATATCATAAACAGATCACCTTCTAGTGGTTTGGATTTCCAGGTTGCAGAGGAGGTATGGACTGGAAAACCTCTCTCTTATGCGCATCTTCGTGTCTTTGGATGTGAGGCATTTTGCCATGTGCCTAGGGACAAGAGAAGTAAGCTGGATCCTAAGAGTGCCAAATGCATTTTCCTTAGTTATGGGGATGCAGGCAAGATGGGTTACTGTCTTTGGGATCCGCACGGACGAAAAGTCATCCGCAGTCATGATGTTGTCATCCATGAAGACAAGATGCATAGGTAGCCTGAGAGAGTTGTTAAGATCCGTAGGGTCATATTTCAAGAGGAGCCGAGGGCTCCCACACAACTAGTTGGACAGCCTACAGCTGCAGTAGATGCTCATGGTCAGGGTGTTGGACATGCAGCTAGGCAGAGGTAGCAGAGCCTGCCGTGATACGGTCTACTAGAGGCAGACATCCGCCTGATAGATTTCAGTCCTCGATGCATTATGTCTTGGTTATAGATGCAAGAGATCCTTTCACTTATGATGAGGCTATGCGCAGGGGTGACAGTCACTCTTGGGAGAGGGCTATGTAGTCTGAGATAGACTCCTTGCATAAGAATGAGACTTGGGATTTGGTTTCCTTGCCTAAGGGCAAGAAGGCTTTGCCATGCAAGTGGGTGTACAAGCTGAAAAGTACCCCTGGACATCCCAAGCCAGCATACAAGGCTAGACTAGTAGCAAAGGGTTTTAAGCAAGAGCATGGTGTGGACTTTGATGAGGTCTTTTCTCCAGTGGTTAAGATGACCACCCTGCGCTTAGTCTTGGCTTTGGTTGCTCAGGTTGACTTAGATTTATGCCAGATGGATGTCAAGATGGCTTTCTTACATGGGCACTTGCATGATGAGATTTATATGGAGCAGCCTAAGGGCTTTGAAGAACCTGGCAGGGAGAACCTAGTGTGCAAATTGAAGAAAAGTCTTTATGGCTTGAAGCAGGCACCTAGGGAGTGGTATCATAAGTTTGATGCCTTTATGCAGTCACATGGCTACATCAGGAGTGCTATGGATCCGTGTCTTTACAAGAAGAAAGCCCGTGATGGTTCTTTATTGATTTTGGTACTCTATGTGGATGATATGCTAATAGCAGGGAAAGCTCATGATGAGCTAGATGCTCTTTAGGCTGAGCTCAAGAAGAGCTTTGAGATGAAAGATCTGGGACATGCCTCTCACATACTTGGTATGCGCATTAGACGTGACAGGCATCAAGGACTCCTCTACTTGTCACAGAGGGAGTACATTCATAAAGTCCTTGAGCACTTCCGCATGCAGGACATAAAGCCTATTGGCTATCCATTGCCTTCTTATGTGAAGGTATCACAGGCTGATTGTCCACAGAAAGATGAGCAGAGGGCCGAGATGGCCAAGATTCCCTATGCATCCGCACTGGGCAATCTTATGTAGGCCATAATAGCCACTCGTCTAGATATTGCCTTTGCAGTTGGTATTGTGGTACGCTATATGGCTACACCTGGCAAGAAGCATTGGGATGCCGTGAAGGGTATCATGAGGTACTTGAAGGGCACTATAGATATGTGCATATGCTATGGTAGCCAAGATACAGGAGTCATGGGGTACACTGATTCTGATTATGTAGGACATGCAAATAGTAGGAAGTCCACTTCTAGCTATGCATTTACCTATGCTGGAGGTGTTGTTTCTTGGATGTCCAAGGTGTAGAAATGCACGGCCCTTTCTACTACAGAGGCCGAGTATGTTGCAGCCACCCACTGAGGCTTGCAAGGAGGCCATTTGGTTGGGTCGTTTGGTTACTGACCTTGGTATTGATGCTATCCCTACACTGTATTCGGATTCTATGAGTGCTATTTAGTTAGCCAAGAATCCGGTCTTCCATGCGAAGATGAAACACATTGAGGTGAGGTATCACTTCATACGTGGGGTCGTTGAGGACAAGTTTGTTGACCTTGTCAAGATCTCGACTGACCAAAATCCTGCAGATCCGCTCACGAAAGGCTTCTCTACAGAGCCGTTTGCCTTCCTCAGGAGGTTGATGGGCGTGGGGTGAGATGACGTCTTTCCTCATCCTGTTGTACATGTGTACATGTTGTATTGTCTTTTTTTTTCTTCACTCCTCACTAGGGCAGATTCGCCTTTAAGTGGGAGGTTGTTGGGGGTAAAGGTGCCTCCGCCTAGCTGCCCGTGTATTACTACACTGATAGTCACTGCCATTGCACACTGCAGGTGGCGGGCACCCGTCATCGTCACTTTATTCTTTATTCTTTTAGTGACAGTTTGAATAAAGGAAGGCCCGATCACACATTGTGACAGTTGGAGTTCCTATTTCTTGTCTCTCTCTTTCTTGCTCTTGCTCTCCCGCCATAGCTCTCGAGTGCAAGCTTCGATCCTTCTCACCTTTTAGGAGGGAGCCTGTCGCTCTTTTTAAAAATGAATTACATTGTACCCCTGCACTTTCTTTGCTAGAATATTTGGTGTGCCTTGCTAGAATATTCAATGCACTCATTGTTGTGCACTTCCTACATTTTTTCTGAGCTTGTCTTCTTTTCCGCCTTTCTTCCATTTTGACTTGGGCTTCCTTTGTCTTTATTTTTGGGATGTATGGGATGTAACATAAATGAAAGCCAATTGTTGCAAAATGAAGAAAACTTGGTCAAAAATTACTAGAAACAACAAGAAAGGCATGTACAAATAGTTAGTTAGCCATGATTAGGGCTAGAAAAGGAAAAACATTGCCTCATGGGGCATTTAATACAACAAACTAACGATTGTAGACTGGAATCCAAGCACAGGATGAAAACATGGGGTGCTAATTTGAAAAACAAAGGCCTAATCAACAACAGGGAGAAAGACATGTAATCAGTAGAAAAATTGCAACAGAAATCTATATCCTACAATCTTATACCATGTCAAAAGTGGCGTAGCAATGGAAGCATAGACAAATGTTGAAATAGACTATTAAACACAAGACAAAAGAGAGAAAACATAAGAACACTGCAAAAGAAGAGAACTCAGAGAAGTGCTCAGGAAATGAAATCCATATACCAAACACGAGAATGACGTGTACAACAATGAGTCATTGACTACGTGGGCATCACCAACGGCTTCTCTTTCCAATAGGAAGACCACTTGAATAATGATGATGATTGAATGGGAGGAGGAGATGCATAATAAATAGGCCCAAAATATGCCAAATATGGGAGGTAGTTAGGCCAGCATTTAATGCTGACTGACTAGCATAAAATGCCGCAAGTGCCACACAAAAATACTAAATAATGACTATTGTACCTAGCCCAAATGGCATGCACAAACTCATACATGAGTTGACAATCGTGCTAATAGAGAGCACAATTCACATAAAGTCTTCAAGGAGAATTTCCAAAGAAATTAATTACATATTTAAGAAATCTCTTTCCAGGCCTCTTAACAACTAGGGATTGAAAAAAAGTCACATTCCAACTTTTTATAAGCTTTATCACAATCAAGTTTAAAGGATACAAAACATTGTTTAATATCTTGTGCATGCTCGATATCCTTAGAGCTGTCATTGAGTCCAATATGCACTTGTTTTTTATAAAAGTATTTTGCTCCCTCATTCACTTGTCAAGAGGACTAGAAATTCCACTTACCAAAGTTTAGTGAAAACCTTACATTATAAATAAAGGTGAGTGATGGGTCTCAAATTAACGATACCATCACTATTTCTTTAGGGAAAGGCTCTTTTGTGTATATGTTTAATGATTACCATTATTAATGCCATAGGACAAGGCTCCAAAATAAACACACTCTTCCCATAAATTCATAAGGGATCAAACCAAGGTTTCCTTGAACACATGATAGTATGCATTATGAAGTCAATCCAAGCCAAGGCTCTTGCCTTTCTTAAGATCATGTATGGTGTCACTTAGCTCAAAGAGGGAGATATCTTGATCAAAGATGGAAGTTGTGTGTTTTGGGCCTGGGGGGGTGGGAGAGAGAGAGAGAGAGATTGAAGAAAGACTTGCCCTAGATATCCTTAATAGTTTTTTGAACACAATCAAGATTAAGAAGGCGTGGGTCATCGTGAAACCAACCAAGATTAATAATATTGTCATTATTGGAAAGAGACAATCGATTAGGTTGATGGTTAGATATCACATCTTTGAAAGCCTTAATAGAGGCACTTTGAAAAGTAGTAAGTGCACAAAAGGAAATGTAGAACTTGTCCAACCTTTCCTTTCTCAAGGCTTCACCCATTTGTCTATTAGACCATGTGAAAGAATTTCAAAATCTATTTCTACAAGATTATGAAAGGATTTAGCACTTAACCAACAACTTTTTCATTTACTAGCAATTACTTGCCCTTTGTTGTTGAGATTAATGTCCTCTAGTAAAGGGATAGTAAGCATTAATAGACACAATGACAAAATCTTCATCCCTTTTCAAGTACATTGAAATCTAATTGTTATTGTTATCCTTACAAACCTAGGTTACAATACTTATAAGTCTTGAGTAAATATCAAAGTCACTACTAGTATGATCACTTTAATGCTAGAAGTAATCAATTGAGAGACTCCTAAGCTTCTTCTAATGTACTTTGCCTATAGCTTTAGCCTTTCTTAAACCATTTATAAAAATTTTTAACACTTTTCTTTAGGAATCGAAATTTTGCTTTGTGAAATAGGGGATTTTTCCCCTACCTCAAAATATATTCTCTTAGTTGTGTTAATACTAGTTGCATTACAGGGAGGTTATTTCTCACTTGATAGTTTCATTACAGGGATATTACTCAACTTGAGACATCTTGACATATTTTGTTGGGTTATTTAAATCATATGTATTCATTCCTTTGACAATATCCATCACAAATTCTTTGTGAAATTGAGAGTTGTGAATAAATTCCTCCTCTTCATCCACTAATTGCCCATTATTCAAGCTATCACTTACCTTCTCTTTGCCCATTGTTCAAAATCTATCACTTACCTTCTCTTTGCCCTTTTTGGAGGATTCTACATGATTCTTAGAATCATGGGATAAACCACGTCCATTAGTTAGGGGAAATTTTTTTGGAATTTAAGTTTATTTATTTATTTCCGAGGGATTTATTGTTCTTCCCCTTTCCATTGCTGATAGTTTGAAAACCATCATTAGTCTATTCCACTGGGGGGGGGGGTGTCCTTGGGGTTCTCTTCTCATTTTATTTTTGGACAATCCCTGATAAAATGTCAACACTACATCTTAGGAAGAGTTTATATATATATATATATATATATATATATATATATATATATATAGGGGGGGATGACATTAGGTCTACATATTGCGGCTTTAACCCTAGTCCTAGTTTTCTCTTCATTATGTAGAAGGGGAGAGTTGAAAATTTTGGGAAAGTAATCATGAAAAATAGACAAAATTTGGTTTTGGTCTAAGGCATCATTATGTTCCTCATTACTAAGGAGGAAAAGTAACTCCCTATCTTTCTTTTTCTCTATAAGAGTAAATATTTCACTAGTGAGTGATAGCCTAGTTGGTTGGGGGTGTTAGCATGACACTTTTAGTGTTGTCAGTCTATTATCTCTTGGTTGTGAGCTCTTGTCAAAGTTTGACAAAGACATGGAGCTCTAACATTTTTAGTGTGAATATCTCAACTTTTGTGAGCATTTTTAGCATTTTCCAACCTATGTCACCTTGTTAGACATGATCTTGGACATTATCTTGTCCCTCTCAGATTTTATTGCCACATCAAAATATGTGGTTAGAGGTTATGCTTCTATTTATAATGTATAGATTTAGAAAGATCCAAAGAGTAAGTAAAAACTATGGAATTTTTTTAGATACACCACATAGGGGCCAAATGTAGTAATCAAAGCTGTCTAGTGTATGGCAAAACATAAGAAAAGAGATTGGATGGGGTGCTCTAATGGATGTACTATATCTATGTGAGAGCACAACTTTAGACTAGGAAGCGGAAAATGAACCAAATTTTGTCAATTTGAGACAGAATTGAAAGCTCACCGAAAGCATGGGATGTGGATCTAACAATTAAGCGGCCATGGAAGATAGGTCTTCAAAGCACCTTTAAAGATAAACCTCATAGTAGTCATGGATTTTTAGAAAAAATTTTGAGCATGGAAATAGACAATGGCAAGTGTGAGCAGTGGGAGGCCTTGAGATAGACATGCAAAAATTTTTAGACCTTAATTTGGATGTCAAAGAGGTGGAAACGGCAAGTGCTTGATTGCAAGAGGGTCAAGAGAGTGTGAAAGAGGCTTTACAGGGAGAGGGGGCATGACCTTTGGGGCCCCTTCTCTCCCAAATTCTCACACGATAGAGGGGGGTAGAGGAAAAAAACAAAGACGGTTGTCGATAGCAAACGACACCATTTTTTAGTGGGGGTCTAGAGAGGTTCAATGCAACCTTACCAATTGAACACACCATCCTCCTTGAGAAATTTTTTTCTCATGATCACTACTCTCAGCCTAATGAATGGTTGCTTGGATAGAGAGATCAGAAATCAATCTTTCTCTCTCCTCCTATAAGTGCATCACACATGATAATTCTTGGGAGGAAATTAGGATGGAGACCGATGGTCTAGCATGAACGCGATGGATAAAGAATGATGCCGATGCTGAGAAGTGATGTCCAATGTTGTTTGGAGACCAATGATGGGCCTGATCATGGTCTATGTATCCAATTCTTGAGACTCAAAATACACAAAATGGTGGTAGTTCTTTTTATCAATTGAATTTTGAATCTTTTTAGCATTTCATGGTATAAATCATGTTCATAAGTGGTGAAACTTTGTTTGAAGCTTGACTGTGATGTATTTAGAGTTGGAAATCATATAATATAGAACCTATGTTTGTGGTCATGTACTATTAAATAATTAAAATTTGAAATATGTGTTTTATGTAAAAAAATGATGTTTTTTCTGTTCTGGGTGATTATACGATGTTCATATGGAATGATATTAAATGTGATGATGGACCATAGTCCACATTACTTTCTTAGAGTAGGAAAACTAGAAAATACAGTATTTTATATATATAAAATTTAAAAAATACCAAAAAATATTTTAAGATTAAAAAAATAGTTTAAGAGAGAAACATTACTAGAAAATAGGGGAAGATTCGTGAGTGTATAATGGCTATAAGGCATGATGTTTGCCTCAATATACACCCATTTTTGTGTTAAAGTGGTTATTTAGAGGTGTTTTTATGAGAAAAATATCATAAAAGATAAAAAATGCCCTACATAATAAATGCACACATAAAAAAGTTGAAATGTCAAAAACTTTATATAGAAATATGAATGTTTATGCATTGAAATAGAGCATAAAGGGTTTGCTTAATATTCCAAAAGGGACAACAACATAGATTAGTCTGATAGTGTTTCCAAGCAATGCAATACTAGGTTAGAAAGGAAATCATTGAAAGAAAAATTTGTACATGACATCTTGGCTGATTTATAGCTAATTTGTTTGAGCACTATATGATATTGCACATTGCATCTGTATTTAAACATGATATTAAGAGAAAATCTATTGGATAATGCATAATACTTGATTGCTAAAACTATCAACCGACAATGAGAGTGCGTGACTCGGATCCCCAAGCTATAGGATATAACAATTGTCTTTGGGGATGCTTATGTGAGGAAACAAAATTATCTCCTAGAACACTTTATTAAAAGAGTGGATAATGTTACATTTGTGTTTTATGTTTAGACAACATATATTGGGGCCAATCCTTGGGGTGTAGGAGAGCCGTAGGAGCCACATCACTCTACTAGGGGAGGAGATGAGTTACAGTTTCCCTAGATGGAATCCCTGCAAGGTTCTGCATTATGAAGTAGTTATATGATCTGGGAGTCAGAAAGTGCATCACGGTGGCGAGTTTATAGTTTCGATGTCACGAAGGTAGTCATCTAGATGGATCTCAAATCCGAGCACGTTTGCCCCCTCAAAAGCAAAAAAACCACTTCGGCGGAAGTATGAACACAACAAAGAGAACCGATTTTTTGAAAAACAAGCTTAAAGCTTAAAACAAGCTTTATGAACCAAAAGTTGCATCTTTTCAAAATGTGGGGGTTTTTTTCGGCGCCCCCAGATTTCTCATTTTTAATGATTTTTGGTTGCTGGAATCATTAGAGGAACCCTCTTGGCTATAGTCTCCACCATTTTTTCACTCTTCATTACTTCTTGCAGAGATCATCAAATTTGATGCATTAAACAAAGAGATTTGATTTCAATATTTCTCTCTCCTCTTGTGGATTGTTCTTATGGATCAATGTAAAAGAGAAGGGGATGGACTGAGATGGACATTTTTGGTAAAACGATGATGCGAGAGTGGAAAGAGACATGAATCAAAGTTGGACCAATTGTCAGTGGCCATGGAAGATTGTTAGTGGGCCTCCAATGTCAAAAAATGCTCCTCACATAATGAGCGATTTTATGAGAAAAAGATAGATTTTATCATTTTATGATGAATTTTTGTTTGAAATGGTTAGTAATACTTGGATTTGACTACCAGTTTGATCAGCCATGTTGAAAGAATCATTAAAAAATCAATCAAATAATAATTTTATGCAAAACACGCAAAACATGAGACTAGGCGATTTAAGGGAAAATATGCGATTTTTGGGTTTTTGTTGTGCATTTCCCATTCTTATGGATTGAAACATGCTAAGAAAATATTTTGTAATGAGAGTAATTAGTCAACACCAGAAAATCAATAATTATATGTATTTTTTCTAAATAAATAGAAAAAATAAAGAAAAAAGGAAAAAATTTAGGTTTTTTGCATGATAAAAATAAGAAAAAATAAGATTAATGTGTGTGGACATATGATGGAGTTGAAGCATGAGGTTTAGCCTCAATTCAGCTTATTTCTTTGTTAGAGTGAGTTTTCATTGCTTTGAGTAAAGAAAAATACATAAAAAACCATTCCTATACCTATCAACGCATACAACTTTTGAATGATAGGAAGTAGGGGGTTGTTAAGTTATTAAAATGGATTAAATTATGATGTTTCATGGTGCATATCATATAGAGTTCGTTGTTGTTTAAAATTTAAAGGGTCTAGTTTAAAATTTTCAATGAATATTTGTTTTAGCATGATGGCCATATTCACAGTTGCATTGATACACCACATGGTATCGTATCTGGATCCATAGCACTTGTTGCATGAGTGATGACCCAATGCTGAGACTGAGGTATCCCAAGCCATAGGGCTAGATATTCAGTTCCTTGGGAATTATTTGGTGAGGTCTATATATCATCTCCTAGATCATTTATCAAAAGAGTGGACTTTGTTTAGAATGTGTTTTATGTTCACAACACATGTTGGGGCCAATCCTCGAGGTGTAGGAGAGCCGTAATAGTGGAGTTGCGATGATCAATTGAGGGGTGCTCCGTGTGTGTGTGCTACGTGGTGTATAACACTAGCATGTTTAGGGACTCCCTTTGAGGAGTGTGAAAGAATTATTCGTTGGACTACAAAACATACAAATGCAAAGTCTTAGATGTTCCTGTCCGCAAGGCCATGTGGGGTGGTTTTAGATGAGTGATTGAGGCCCGGCTAGTGCCTTAGATCCTATGTCAGGCCCTTTTTGGGTCCTGATAGTGGTCCTAGTTTAGATATCTCCATTCATGATGATGAGATAGGACTTGATCGATTATGGGGACTTTTATCGGAATATGCTTTATATGGTAGGTGATGGTTAGTATGGGTAATGGAAAGAGTACCTGGGCCCATTTACCATTGTTATCCAAGACCCATAGGGTTGTTAGAAGACATTTTATGCGTATACCTCTTGTTGTATATGCAGGAGGTATGGGTCATAATCTGATTCATCTAGTTTAGGGCTAGGAGCCCTCTTTTCTCCTTAGAATGGAGTGTCTTGTTATATATCTGTATTGCTCCAAGGAGGGACGTATATAATCTGTATTGGTTTTTTACATTAGGCCAAGAGGGCTGATTGTTTTGGATACACAATGTTATATTTTGTTAGGCCAAGAGGGCCATGTATTTCTTTGGTGCAGATGTGATTAATGTTTTTTGGTTTTAGTGTTGTACCAAACATGTTTGATAGAGTACCTAGAATAAGCCTTTTTCTACGCCGATGCTTCTTGTGGCCAAGTCTAGGTGATATCCTTCCTTTATGAGTTTTTTCCCTTTATGTTGAATGATTATGTGTATTTGTGGAGATTTTTCTTTCTTTTGTGGGGACTGTGGCACTCAAGGCATGGAGTCCCAAAGTTTAGGTCATGTGTGTCTGGGGAGGTCCAAGTAGTTGTCTGCCATGTGAAGACATTGTCAAGCACTCTAAGAACTGTTTTAGAAGGTAGTCCTAGTGATCTTGTTTTTCTAGTCTACTAGGTAGCTATTTCTAGGAGTTTTTATTAGTTGTGAGATAGCTAGAGAAGCTTGCCAAAAAGAAGGAGAAGGAACAATGCATAGATTTGAAGACTATAGTATACAAAGGTGTGCAGAAAGGGGTTCTAACCCCCTAAACAAAAGAAAAAAAAGAAACGAAAGAAAAATCAAAGAGTCGATAATCATCACCTTGCAAAGGCATGTTAGGTTTCTTGGGACGAGTCAGACCCAATGCCGATACCTTGTCTTCTTGGGGGTGATTTCTCGCCGAAAAAAATAAACAAGGATTGTTGGAGCGAAAATAAAAGTGAGTGTAAAGGAAAAGGATTTAGTGTTACCTTGCGAGGGCTTGGTAGATTCTTGGATACTAAGTCAAGACCTAAGGCCGATGCCCTATTCTCTTTGGGTCATTATGCTAAGCTCCCTCTTTTTTACATGCTTGAGTATCAAGTCCAAAATTATCAAAAGTATTTGAAAATGAAAGACCACTCTATAGGAGTCCTTGCCTAGTAGGAGTTCCTGGTCCAGTTGTCCTAGGGTAGAAAGGTAGGTCAGACCACCACTCAAGATGGATTCTTTGATCGTTCTTTTCAGCTTGTTTGTGTTGGAGTAGTTGGTTAGTGACTAGCTCTAGATCTCTATCAGGTTATACTTAGCCTATCCCTTGTGGATTTTCATGCTTTGATTTTGTTGGGGGTAGGGTGAGAGTTGTGTTTGTGTTTCGATGTGTATTTCTCTTTGAAGCAGCTTTGCTGCTCTTGATCGTTTCTTTATGTGTAGGTCAGTTCATGGATTTGACGGGCTCAATCACCCTATCTTGTGGTTGCCACAATGAGAGAAGGATTTTAAGCTGGAAAATAAGCTAGAGATGTGCCAAAATATATCATTTTAAAGCGAAATTTAAAGATCACAGTGGGATTTAAGTTAGGAAGAACGTTAGAGATACACCAAAATATATCATTTTAAAGTGAAATTTAAGATCGATGAAAGCAGAAGTTTACGTGTCCATGCAAGATAGGAATTCAAATTACTTTAAAAGACCAACCTTTGCAGTGGTTGTGGATTTTTCATAATTTTTTCAGGTGTTGGATTGAAGCAGGATAAGTTCCTCGTAGTTTAGGACTTCAAGACGGATTGGCAGAATTTTTCAGACACGGAATTGAGCACCAAATGGGGCAGGAACTAGAGGCTGGACTTTGGGGGATCAAAATAGTGGCCAAGATTTGAAAAGGCATGGCCCTTGGGGGCATTAGCCCCAAAAATTGTCAATTATGGGGGGTTGCTATTTTTTGTGTGCATACTTTGCAAATGAGGCCATCATGGTGATTTCATGAAGAGGGAGGGTTAGATTTTGAAAAATAACCATCCAATCAGATTATGCCACTCTACTTTTGCAATTTCTTGCTCTGTATTGCTGGTATTCATTTAATAATGGCTCTTTGGTTGTGGAGATCCAAATTCAATATTTCTCTCTCCTCCATCTCTCTCCTCCAAGAGGCCGTTCATGTGGAAAATAGAAAGAGAAGAATGGGATGAGGAATGCTTGTCCTGCATGCACCGGATTGATGCAAGATAGAGAGGATGCTAAGAATTGATGTCAAGTCTATGTGGAGATTGATAGCAGGTCTAGATGGTTGTTCAACATTCAATTTTCATGACCCGAACACACAATTTAGCAGTATGTCCATTTTATGAAGAACATGCACTTGTTTTTTATAATTTATGATCCAAATGAAGTGTATATGGTTTAAAAATTTGTATGAATCTTGTCTGGTAAGTCCTTGAAGGTTGCAAGTGATAATATGCATAACTCGTAATTAAATGTGATCGTTATCAATAATTTAAAGCTCGAAATGCGATACTTAAGTGGAAAAATAAGGGTTTTTTCTATTTCGGATGGAAAAATTATGTTCTTATGGAATGAAATGAAAAACAATGGTAAATCTTACTAATGCTAATTAAGTCAAATTAGAAAATCTAAAAATAATATAAAATTTATAAATAAATAAATAAATAATCAAGAAAAAAGAATTTTAAATAAAAATTATATTTTGTGCAAAAAAAAGTAAAAAAGATTAGAAATGTATTTGTGGATGTATGGTGGGTCTAAGGCATGAGGTTTAGCCTTAGCTTAGGTCCATTTTCATGTTGTAGTGTGTGATTTATTGCTTTTCAAACAAGAAAATGACATGAAACATTCTCTACACCTACCACACAGATAAATTGTTTGTGCTCTTGTGGACATTCAACTTTGCATTGCATCCTATGCACATGGTATCATAACAAGTATCAGCTCCTAGATTGCATAGCACTTGGTTTCCTAGATGTTGATCCACGTTGAGAGTGTGAAAAGTCTCAATTGGTAGTATTAGTACATTGGTTTCTTTGGGGACTAATAAAGCGAGGATGCAAACTATCTCCTGGAATGATCAATCTTAAGAGAAGACTATGTATCGTATGTGTTGTATGTTTAGCAGTGCATATTGGGGCCAATCCCGAGGTATAGGAGAGTTGTAGTGGGCCATGATAGTTAGCCAGTGGTGCTCCTTGTGTATGTGCTATGAGGTGCTAGACACTGATTTGTTTGGGTACTCCGTGTGAGGAGTTAGGAAGGGATCCATTGGACTATAAATAGTTGAACACATATTTAAGTTATATCCATGTGTGTAGCCTTTAGATGCTTCTGGATAGCCTCGTGAGATTTTTGGTTGAGCATAGAGGCATGACTAGAGCCTTAGAGCTAGTGTTGGGCCTATTTTTGGTCCCGACAAGATATATATTCCTTTATGGATTGTTTCACCAGCTACAATCAAATGGCCATCATAGAGGAGAACAAGCTAAAGATGATTTTCTTAAAAACCTTTGGTGACGTTTTCCCAGAAGAGCTAAAAGCTTTCATTGATGATCTAGGGGCAACTACCACTAAAAAAAGGCAATTGATAATTTTGTAGATTTTTTTTGAGTATTGCATGCAATTTTACATTGCTTTAAATCTAAGGAAATGTGTCTTTGGGGTGCCTATGGATTATTTTGGGACATGTGGTCTAATCCGAAAAAGATCAAAGTCATTGTCACTATGAGTCCATTGAGAAACCCCAAGAAAGTGCATAGTTTCCTATAGTTAGTTGGATATTACTAACACTTCATTAATACATTTACTAAAAAAGCATTGACATTCAAAAATTTATTATCCTTCAAGTGTTTGTTTGTTTGGAGTGATATGTGTAAAATAGCCTTTGAGGATGTGAAGAAGCAGGATTTGGTTAAAGCACAAATACTAAAAGCACCCAAAAGAGATGAGACGTTTTATGTGTTTTTTGTAGCCATCATGATGTATAGTATTAGCTATTGCTTAGCTCATATATGGGAGAACAAATGATACCATCTGAATACATTTTCCAATCGCAAATTGAATGTGTTTGAAATTAATTATATATGCATGAATGAATTGAATGTGTCTAAACTTAATTATACTTATATGAAAAAATTGTGCATAAGAATGGTCTTTTCTACAAAGAAATTTAGGCACTATATCTTATATAAGAAAGTAGTATTTTATGCCCAGAACTTCACTTGCAGGATTGCTTGAGTCCCATAGGTTAGCTTGAATGGTGTTGTCCCTACATCTAGCTTATAAGTTGTTCTATAGGTCCATACTACTACCATGAGCTTATTGTCCTAGTCTGTACATGAGGTGGAGACTACCTTAGTTAGGACATATACTAGGATCTTATTCATGGATTCCACCTGACAACTAGCATGAGGGTAGTATGGGGAGGATTTCCTATAGATGATCAAGAAGGTGGATAGAAAATGGGCAATCACTTCATTAAAAAAGTGCATGCCTTGATTACTAACTAGTTCCATGGGGCAACTGAATCGTGAGATCATCTACTCCCAAAGAAACTTGGCTATGGTCCTAGCATCATTCTTCCTAATGGTCCAATCTTCTGCCCACTTCATGAGATAATCTATTACTACCATTATGTACTTTGCCTTTAAGTACTGCGGCACATAGCTAATTGGTCCAATGAAATCAATTCCCCACTTTTCAAAGGGTTATTGTGCTATTACTAGGGTGACTTTCATCTTGTCCTTATAGATGGATACTTTGGTTATTTAGCACTCCATCACAATGATTCATGAACTTAGATGCATTGTAGAATAGGGTGAGCCACCAAAGTTGAGATTGCAGCACATTTTGCTTTCTGTAATGTCTCTATTAAACTGCCCTCCAACAATTTTACCATGCGCTTCAGCAAGTACATCATGCATATTGTGCTCACACACACATCTTCGTATAATAACCCATCCTGCCCAAGTTTATAGAGCTAGTTGGCTATTAATCGATAGGGTTGAACCTTGAGGATAAGATGTTGTAGCCTAACCTTCTCTATAGGTCTCTTAAGCAATCCATGCTCTAGGATTTGGACTATGTCATCTATCCAATACAGTATTGAATCGGCCTTGAATAGGTCTCTCTCACTGGACATGCTAAAAAGGTACACATCTAGCAAGTTGTCTACAATGCCCTAGTCAGCAACGTCTCTTGTGGGTACGTGGGACATATGGTCTACCACGTAGTGCTACTTACCCTTACCTAAAACCATGAAGAAGTCAAACTCTAGAAGTAGAAGTAACCATCTAGCTATGCGTCCTGTAGTGCAAGGTTTGTTTACTAAATAACACAAAACTTGATGGTCAATGAAGAAGGTGAAGGGCGTAGCTAAAAGATAATGATGGAACTTCTTCACAACAAACACCATAGCTAGGTCTCCCCTGTCCATCGTGGAGTAATTCACCTCTGTATCTGTGAGTTGTCTACTAGCAAATCTTATACGAAAATCAATATTATGTTCACGAAGTTGGCACAAAATAGCTCCCATGGTGAACTTTGATGCATCAATGTGCATGTGGAACGTTATGTTCCGATCTAGGGCTATAGGATCAATGCTGTCATAAGAGCCTTCTTTAGTTCCTCATAAGGGCATTGGCATTACTTGGTCCACTCAAATATAATCAACAATTGGTAAAGGGGTCTAGCAATCAATGCATAGTTTAGAACAAATCATTGATAGTATCTTGTATCCTAGGAAAGCACTGAACTCCCTTATAATTCATGGGTAGTGGTAAATCAACAATGACCTTAACTTTGGAGAAGTCAGTGGCAATGTTGTTCTTAGACACCACGTGCACTAGGATACATCCGTGTTTTACTCAAAATTGGAATTTTAGGGGGTTCACACACATCCAAGTCTTCCCATTCTTCTTCATGACAATCACTATAGGTACTCAATTTCATAGATAAATTTGACCTTTAGCAGCTTATCTATCTCCTCTTTAATGGTGTGTGCATGCTTTGGATTCATTGGGTATGGTCACTGCTTAATCAATGTTGCATGAGGAGTCATAGGGATGTGATGAGTCGTGACTCTCGAATCTACTCCTTTTAGTTCCAAGCAAACACATCTATGTATTCTCATAGGAGAGAAATGAGATCAACCTCCTCGTGCTCCGTCAACTCCTCGGTTATGAATATGGGTGGAGGCTTTTTACCTTCCTCTGCTATGTTGAAGTCCTTTACCTTAGTGGGCCCTTATATCAGTTTGCTTGCCTGTCCTTGCCTCTTAGCTCCAAGCAAGGTCACTACCTTGTTGTCTTTTTTGAACTTTGTGAAGTGCTTTGGTAGATCATGGGACTCCCTTTGCTCTTTGGCTTCTGACCCCTTTTATTGCCTCCTCTTTTCCTCCTTTAATCACTTGTGCCTTAGGTGGATTGATAGGTCTTCTTTGGTGCATTTGGTCTTAGGTGGTTGGCGTATCTCTGAATCACTCTTGGAGCTCACTTTCGATTCAAATTTAAACTCACAACCCTTGCTAGAAGGAGTTTCCCTTGGTAGTCGTAGCTTTGAGTCTGATTCGATTCTTAAGAGTGGTGCAGTACTTGCTCATATTCTATTACACTTAGGTGGTCCAACCAAGTATGATCGCATTCTGCCCTGATGACTCCTCTTTCAATCCTAAAGACGTTGGCTTTTCATGGCTTGGTTCCTACTTGTATATGTTTGATCACTTGGACATCCGTATCATACTCCATTGTATCAGCCTCTTCCTCATTTTTCTCATTCGTAGAGTAGCAGTCTTTGTCCTCGTCATCTGAATCATTGTATTTTGACTGATCATCATCTCATAGGCCTATGCTCTCATACTTCTTTTCGTCCACGAGTAGTGCCCAATTGTACAATATATTCAAGTCATGCATGTTGGTCCATCGGCTTGTCCATGAGGTCCTTGAGGGGTTTGAGATTGGAAACTAGGTTACTAGCTAGCTCTCTCATCAAGTATTTCAAGAATCCCCTGGAGGTTGAATCTATTAGATGGGATGTGGGAAGGGGTAGAGGTGTTGGTCGACTACTAAAGCTCCTAGCCATCATGTAGAGTGGTAGTGATGATGTGGCTGTACTCTTGAGTAGATGGTGTGGCTTTGTGGGACTCATTAGCTATCCTTGCAGCTTGCATATACTTCCCCTCCTCATTTGAGAATGGTAGATCGATGGTGGCTAACACATGCATCCAATCCCATTGTCCTCGGGGCAAGGGATATATCTCATTAGTAATTCATGGAAATTCCTTACTCTCAGGTAAGTTACTCATGAATATTTGTGTGCATCATGTGGGTTCAAAATAAGGTATTTTTAAAATGCCATTTTTATATATTCTTTACATACAGAAGGGTGTATTATAATGGGGTTATTTATAGATTGAATAGAAAAGGGATATATTTTATTCAGGAAAAATTCATAGATAAGGATATTTATAAATAGGCCTTGAACGCACATGATGTAGAGGATATACATGTAGTAACTTCCCCAAGTCCTTACTTATGCATCTCTCTTCAAGATGGCAAAGATGGAATTTAGGTAGACTGGCATGGTCTTCTAGGTGTCCATCTTAATTTTCATCACTCCCTTCATGACTATGAAGTTCACTAAGAACTGAACTCCTGCTATCTTTAAGGTCCAATCCTTCACTACTCTAAATGGTCTAGCTAACCTTCATTTCGTTAGCTAGCATGATATTGAACCTAGTGGTCTCCATAGGTGGGTTACCCCAGGCCTACAGGTTTGTATGGCTAAGCACACTGTTTTTTTGAGAAGGAACTTCTTCTCTTGAATCACATCTGAACTTAGTGCAAGAGTCAGACTTGGAACCTGTGCTTGGGGTTGCATCTGGACAATAAGATTCTTTATGTTAAAAACTCATCAAACGTTTCCCATATTACATTAATATGACTAGCACAAATTTTAGCCAAGTGATTTAATCTCTTAACACCTTAGCTAACATTTACAATCAAGACAGATGATAGTAAAAGTCTTGTTCATTCATGAGGGCATAGCCCTTTGAGTACATTTATTTTGGGAAAGTAGAACAAGTTGATTGGTACATCAATTTAGGGAAAATAGGATTGTGTTACAATCGGCTACAGGGACTGAGTAATAATATGGAGTGGGGTCATGGATTTTCAGGAAACGATAAGTCATAGGAAGCTCAGAGTATCCCTTCCTTTGATATCCTTTCTTCTCATAGCGCCCTAGCACTTTCATTCTGTTAGCAGGGATCACCTGGGTCACTTCTTCATAGACATACTTGTTCTGCTTGACTTGCCGACCGCCAACATGTAAGGTTGCGTTTGCGTGAGCTTCAACAAAGATGAACAGCTTCACGATCTTTAAATCCTCCATCCACTTGATTCTCTTCAAGTCGGTCTGAAGGTACGCGAGTCAGTGGGCTGCTATGTAGTATATTCCTAATTCTCTCGTCCATCTCCGTTTCACATGTAGGGGTGAAGGATTATAGATGCGATCCTGAATATTCATCATGCCTAGCCTCTGATGATAATCCGAAGCACACATTGTAGACATGAACATGACCTAGAACACCAAGAACTTGCTCCATGCTTCGTGACTCTGCAACCCAGCATCCATAAGTGAGTAAGGAAACATTTTCAATAGAAAACACTGTTCTATTCTACTCACCTTTCCCTGGTTGTCCCCTTATTCCCATTATTTTCCTCCATTAAGTTCCCTTGTAAATCTTAGATCCCGTTGGTTCACTCTGATACCAACTGTAACGTATCCGCTTGTCCGCTTGTGGGACACATCTTAGCAGCCCATCGGGAGGAGGGTCTAGAAGGCTCCGCCTGGCACTCGTAAGGAATGACATAGGGTTTGCAATCTAGGTCTTCCCGAGTGTGTCCTGAGTGGAAGTGTCCGGCCGTTCCCACTTGGGATCGACCTGAGGTCAAGGTTCCTTTCCTATCAGCAAAGTCTCTAGGAAGAAGCTAGTGTCAAGATCTAGATGTACCACTTTGCGTAGGAACAACAGAGTTGAAGTGGTTTCATGCTGCACTTGGTTCATGGTGAATGGGAAACAAGAGGGATGTGGAGCTTAACCTCTTTGCCATATGGCATAGTCCCATCCCTTTCCCCTAAAATAGAATAAACTGAGATTCTACATCTACTGACAGTAGGTCTTCATAGTCTTATTATCTCATCTTTTGAGAAAAGTTCCCAGCTAACCGGGACCACCCTTTCGTAGGATGGACCTAAGTCACATCCACGCACTTTCCTCAGTTTGCTTTAGTTATCTAATTACCTACCACATTATGTTTTGACATGCAAAAGTAGCTTTCTTAATTAGTCAAATTAATCACGGGTTCCTTCACACAACTTAGGCACTAACACAAAAACAATGTCAAGAAATTCATTTTTCTCCAATATCTGCTCTTTATTTTAAAAAAAATCATGGAGTACATCCAATATCATGCCCGAAGGCTATCTCAGCAATCTACAAGATTGCTGCTCCAAGTTCTGCCCGTTGACTAGTACATGGGCCTCGAGATCAAATCTCGAGTCACATTGGCCTCTTGTGCGGGATCCGGAGACAAGAGATTTACAGCCAGAGCCTCCCCTGGCACCCAAGCGTCCTCCCGCTCCAAGAAGCACCCACGGAGAGACCTCTCGCAGCAGGTTAGGTCCATATACCTGGCGCAGCTAATAACCCCCTTGGATAGGGCTAGGCAGACAATCAAAGGTAATTATTCCTGCCTCTCCCTCTAGGCTTTCAACATGAAGCATTAAGTGTTTTCCTTGAATTAGTTCCTTGAGAAAAGAGATCAAATAATGTACTTAAGTACAAGCGTGAATATTTCGAAGGTTGTTTGTACGACCGATTACTAAGGTGTGACTCCTTTTTTCCCGGATGCTCCCAACATCTGATCTTGGGACTTTTTGCGACTTGGCGAGATCCCAATAATATCAAACAAGATTACACAAGCAAATGATCTTGGTAAGTTAACTTAATTTTTGACTTGCCCTTTTCCCTTGGGATTTACCTTAGGGTATCTTAATCCCTAACTCAAGCATTAGCTAGTCAGCCAAGGCAATGGACATGCCTTATTCGCAACCCAACCAAGGATCTTTTAATCTTCTAGTTCCAACCCAGCTCAATTAACACACTTGGAAACACATGATTCTTCATTTAGACTTTCAAGTTGCAGTCTAGATGCATGCAATCCTTCCAATTCTCTTAGTGCGATTCTATGCAGGATTTCCCAGTCAACCTTATCCATCATGCACATGGTGCGTTTAGTGTAGTTGTACCTCCTAAACGTCCTTTATCTCTCTTTATTCCTGGCAACGAGTACTGATTTCTAATGCACCAGATCACATGTGACTTGTGTATATGAAAGTCTAGGGTTTTGCCCAATGGTGCAAGTGTATCTCATGAACAAAAACTAATATTTCATGTGTTTCTTTTAACCATGATTGCGAAGTGTGAATTTTAAATGACTATTCATGCACTGAACTGGTTAAAAAGCTATCATTTTATGTGAAGTAAAGCGATAACCTTATCATTTCATGTGTGTAAAAGCTATCATTTCATGCATATAATCTTATGCGAATTCCAAACTCTACCGTTTCACGCATGCAACTTAGTACTTAGAGTAAACAGAACCCTAAGACTCGTTCTTGTTCCATGCACGTCACCAACCCTTTTATCTCTTCCACGAGAAATAATACCTAATTAATTTTAAAGCTTAGAACCTAGGCTTGATTCGTGTTTGTTGCATTGGTTGCTCCGCTCGCCTCTCCAGCATTACCGGTAGCTTTGGCACCTATGCTTCCCGCGACTTTCTTCTTGGGAGCCATTCGCCTCGTGGAGATTGGACAGTCCGAACTTTAACCAATTTCGGGACAACAGGATAGGGAAGATCGCTGGATGGGATCCTTCTTTGAGGGGGTGGTTTGGGCGTGGCTCCTTGAAGTTACTCACCAACCCTCACTCCCTCTCCTTCTTTCTCTCTCTCTCTCTCTTCCTCTTCTTTTCTCTTATCCTCCTACTCTTTCTCTCTCTCCTCCGCTTCTTCTTCTTTTCTCTTATTGACTAATTCTCAGCCACTCTCCTACATATTTGTCTTCTAGAAACACTTCTATACAAGATACAAAACATCTAAAGTGTCTTCTCTTTGTTGTTCAAGCTTTTGTTAATGCTGTAGCAACACCTTGCATTGCTAAATTCACTCTTGCAACATCATTTTCAGCCATAAGAAAGTCATCTTCTTCCTCCTCATCCTTCATCCCATCTTCATTCTCATAACGTGCTCGAGATAACATGTCTACCCCACTGGGTTATCTCTTCCTGCAATATGCTGAAATTCAGGGTTCAAAGATTTGATGTATGCAATCCATCGGAGCATAGCAATGTCCGGAGTGGCACAACTAGTAATTATACCCAATACTGGCAAACAATCGGTCTCAATGACTACATGAGTACCCATAAAATACTCGTTATCACATTTAAGGGCTGTCACAATTCCCCACAATTCTCTTTTAACCTGTGGGTATCTTCTTTGTCGTTCAGTCAATACTTTAGCACCAAAACGAATTGCATATCTTTGCCCTTCCTTATCATCTTGCTCAATTTTCCATCCAATCCCGATTGGGCTTGTATAAGCAGTCATAATGATAGGCTTTCCATGTGAATAGTTAGCCTTTCTCAATGTAGGAGCAAATTTTAAGAGTTTCTTCAATTTCTTCATTGCTTTCTGATGCTTCCTTTCCCAATGAAATTTCTGACCTTTCCTTAGAAGCTGATAAAGAGCATTGGCTACATGTGCAAAATGAGGAATCTATATTAAATAGAACACATATGCACCCAAGAATCTACGCACCTCTGATACATTCATGCATACATCTTGCATTCTATCAATCCCATCTATTTTTGCTGGTGATGGCCTTTGCCCATAAGGCCCACACATATGCCCAACAATCAAAACCTCTTTAACTCAAAGACATACTTTTGTCCAGAAAGAGTTAAATGCACCTCTTCTAGACGTGTCAAAATCCTCTCACAATCCACAATATGGTCTGCAACAAACTGTCTGCATCCATGAGCATCCATCTCTTCATTCTTTTCATCCACTACTGCACACCCTTTGATTGGAACATCATCCAAGAAGGGCATAGTCTATTGTGGTATAGAATCCCAAAGTACCCTATTCATAGCATTGGTCATGTGTGCCACTGAGTTTGTTGCACCCTGTGGGAGAGTACACATCCGTACTAACCCCAAAGGAGTCTTCATGGTTGTGATATCCCTGCTTTCAATTGTAAGCTAAAATTGATCAAAACTCGAGTAAAGATCACCCAAAGAATAGATCGCTCTACCTGCAAAAGCCTCTGCAAATTCATCAACCATAGGACCTACACCCACATTTCTTATGGTCACTTTATTGAGCGGTTGCATGTCTTGAATAAATCTCAAAGCCCCATTCTTTTTGGGCACAGTAAACCAACGATTTGAGTATGGGGCTGAAGAAGTCTCCAAGATCTTCATGCGAATCTTTTCATTTAGCAAATCCATCAGCATTGGCAAGTAAGCTTTAGGCACTAGAATAGGCCTCAAGTTCCATGGTACATGTGGCACATTAAATATGACCATAGGAGAGACAACATTTGAACTCCCTTGGATTTTGGAACCAAAGGAGACTCTCGAAGCGTATCCCGATTTCTAGGATGATTAACACAAACAGTAAGAAATTGGACTGCTTTTCTCCCATCCTTGCTTCTGACTCTTGCATAAGCAGAACCATCATCAAGCACCTTTGTTTCCATATGCACACCTGTAATATAGGGATGTCCCAAAATCACTGCATATGAAGAATTATCTTGTACAAAGAAGTGTTGCTCTTCCTATACATCACCAATCATCACTTTTACATTAGGACATGCAGCATAGAGCTCCCATGAAGAATTATTTGCAGCCCTCATTCACCAACCATGATCAGTGTCTACAAGCCATGCACCATTTTCATACAATCCTCGCTCAATGACATTTATCTCAGACCCATGGTCAAGTAAAGCAACACAAGGAGTTTCACGGTCCCCTATTTTCACTACCGTTTCAGTGGTAACTCTAGCCCAATGATTTCTTGTTTAGTGATTTCGAGGAATAAATCCTAGAGTCTCTTCTCCATATTGTTGCATTTTCCTTACTCCACCATGCATATTGCTACAAGACAATGCATTTTCAGCCACTTTCTTCTCTTTTCCACATGTTGTCCATTGATTAGTAGCATCCTGCATAGACAATCATGTACTTAATTCATGCTCATATTCAGCCTGAATACCCAACAAACCAGTTTCCTCTTCAAATTGCAACAATGCACTAGTAGTATCACCAAGAAAATGACGCTCCTTCTAATTATGTCAATGATCTCATCATGAAATTCTCGCTTGGCAATGCCAAGCACCTCTCCCAAGGTAAATTCCACCCGATTGTTTAAGATTTGTTCTTCAAGAACCTTCTTAAGATTTGTGGCTGTCTCAATGTCAGATTGCAACTTATATCCTAACTGCTTGCCCTTCTTTTTGCCCCCTTGTTTGTTATCTTGTTTTTGCTCATGACTGACTGCTTCCATAACATGCTCGAAGGTGGCTGATTTGCAGTTTTAGGATGATCCACACTTCTTCTTGTCATTCTTTTAGATGTCCGTGCAATATCTTCATCTCTTTTTTGTTTTTCTTCCACAATTACATCCGTGTTTTGTACCTTTGCTAAATATGCATACACTGAATATGCATCTATCGGTGATTCCCAACCAGTTATGCCATGAATGTCTTGCCCTGCATGAGACATTTTACTATCAGTGACCTTTCTCTTTTCAGCTGCATGTAAAGCATGTGTCCATATTTCATCCTTTGGACCAACTATCACTTGGCCATGCATTCTATCCAACTGTAGACAAAAAGTAGAAGCATGGACTGCCACATAAGTATTTCGGACAGCCAAGTCTTCCAACAACTTCTGCACACCTCCCTTTCCAAAATTCAAAGCAAGAGGTAATCCCGTTTCTTGTGCATGGATCTTGCCATCTTTCCAAAAGATAAGCTGTCATGCTAAGGCCTCCTGATAGGCAGCGCAATCCTTTCTCTCATGGTGCAAACTGTCACACCACATACATCTTTTTCCAGGCTTAGGGGCTACTACCCGTCCCCTTTCCTCTTGTCCTTATTTGTCCAAATTTGCAACCTTCAATTGAAGATCTTGCATACCTTTGACCAATTCATCTAAGACATCTTTCCTAATAGAGGGAACAATAGCAGGTACAACCATAGGGTTAGTCATAGAAGTAGGTGGCTTATTGGATACATCAACTGTCTTACCCATAAGAGTGCGCAAGCTAGAGACATACAATCTTTCTCTTCTTCTATGCTTCTTCACAAGTGCAGTAACAGCTTCCTTGACATGTCTCCACTGTGTTTTCAAACCTGTCTATGTAGTCTGATCCTCCAGCAAATCATCAAGCTTCTCTTGAAGCTCAGGATCAGCTACTTGTAGAAACAATTCAATTTTCTAACTTGCAAGAGCTTGATGTTCTGTAAGATCCAACTTCTCAAATTGACTTTCAAATTCTCTTAACAATTCCATAGCCACAAGACCCTTATTGGGTTGTAAAACCCACTCTTGAAAAGTCTTGCGCGTAATCAAATTGGTGTCGTCAATGTAAAATTCTTTCCTGAGTTTCTTCTTGAAGGCTACCCAGTCTGCATCCTGCAAGTATAATTTAGTAATCAGTGCTTTCAATTCATGAATAGTAACATGTACAAAATACCGGCTCCATGCAGATTGAGCCACCCCAAAGAATTCCATCTTCTGAGCATAGGTATATATATATGCAGATACATTCTTGCCATTGAATAAATTCACCTCACGTTCAACTGCTTGTAAAGCATTCATCACAACACTATCTGTTTGAGCTGAAGCTTGCATCACCTGTTGTTATTGTTGTACCTACATAAGCATATTCATATTTTGCACCAACTGTTGCAAAACATCACTAGAGAATGTATTTGAAGATTCTCCCATCTTGTCTTTCCTTCTTCTGATGACCTTTCATGTCGGGTTCACCAATGTCGGAGGGATTTTTGTCGAAAGGTCGAATCCACCAGGGAGGATCAGAAGTAGAAGGAAGTAGAGATAGGAGATGGAAGAGAAGATAGAGAATACCCAAGTAGTAAACACTACAAAGACAAAACAAAATGAATTGAATTAATAAGTATTGAAAGAACCTAGAACCTTTGCACTACTCAGAAGCAATCTCTAGGCATTAGATCTCTTGGAGCTTCTTTGTAGGACAAAACGTGCATAAAAATTACAGCTCCTTCTCTGCTACTCAGAACCCAAATTTGATGGCTCCCTTGGCTCCAAAAGGGGGGTAAAAATTTAGGACACCTGGACACGGATCTCCTAGATCACTCCTTCTTCTTCTTTTAGTTCAATTTGCAGTTTTCAGCTTGTTTACAGCGATTGCGACGCACACGATTTCGTCAATCTGTCCCTCTTGTAAAAATCCCCTAATTGGCTGAAAAAACAACTAGCTTTTTGCATGGCATCCTAATCTAGATACTTTTTTCTAAAATTTTTGGATTTTTTGAAACAATAAATAATATAAAAAATAGGCTAAAATTATCCAAAAATCTAGTATTTTTGGGTAATCCATGCAGCTCACACTAGTACTAATGGCTCAGATCACATTGACTCTCTAGATCAATAAAGAAGTTGGATGATGATGCATTCCATACTTTTTCACACTTTGTCCTCATAACATCACGACAACGTGTGGGTGCATAGGTCTCCTCATCATATCTTGTAGTCTCACTAGCTCCATCTTCATATCGCTAGCTCTTCATTCTAGTCAGTACTCTTTTCCTTATCTTGGCTACTTGGGACCAACTATTTGGTGGATGTGGTTGCCCTTTCCAAGGTTCTAGAGCTAGTCTCATCACAACTTTTTGAGCTCTTGGAGCTCCACTCCTTGAGCTGGTCATCCACTCTAATGGCCTCTTCAAAGATCCTAGTTAGCTTATAGTGAGACGCACTATTTGTGAGGAGTCATTCATTTGTCAGGATTCTCTTAAAGAGACTCCTCACATGGGTCACATAATCCCTGATATCTTCCTTATCTCTCTGCTTCATGTTCATGAGCCATACGATTAGATTGTCTAAGTACACAGACTCTGAGAATCTCTTAATGAAGAGATTCTTAAGATGATTGAAATTGTTACATTTTGCAGCATCTAAGCTAGTATACTAAGTTCTGTCACAAGCTTCTAGCTTGCTGTTCCTGATTATATGCCACTTTGTCTTACAAATATTTCCATGCTAGTTTTCTCTCCTCTTTGAGATCCGCTATGAAATATGGCCTACCATGGTGGTCCATCCGGGTTTGCAATTTGTACCTGCTCACCATCTATTGGATTTCATCTGGAAAATCCCCCAAATCAAACTCCTTGTTGTGTCTATGGTTTGTGCTGATCTCTACCATGTCTGCGATCTCTTGCTCCACCATGGTGTCGATGAGGTTGATCAAGTTGTGTAGATTCACGTCCCCAAGGATGTTGGTCCTTGATGCCTTTGACTCCTCTGTTGTGTCTTTTCACTTAGACCTACCCCCCTTGGGGTTCTCGATTGCCTGACTAAGTATTAGGGTCTTCTCCTACTGGTGGGTTCATTTGAATTGTTAAGTCTCGATGTGTTCCTTGTTATTTACAAACAATTCTCAATTAATGTTCACTCAGTGTGTGTGCATGCTCTTTTTCATGCACAGTGAAAAATTAGGCTTTCAGTTTAAGTGCACTTCATGTCGAAAACAATATGAGGGCAAACACAAGGTGGTAGGTGTGGCTCTTGCACTCTCATTTATATAGTTGGCCTAATAAGGCTTTAAGCTTGGTTCCTAGCCACTCTCACTGGTCTCTAAGGTATGCACTGCATCTTTCCGTTCGTTCAAGGTTAAATTGGGGCATGTTGGTCAGGGAGGGGGAGGGGAGGGGAGGGGAGGAGATGATGGAGAGCTTCATCTCCAAGATCCCTCACCCTCACACACTCACTCCAACACTCTCACACTCCCTCTCAAGCACACATAACAAGCAAGAAGAGATTCATTTCCAAGATTCCTCACCCTCACACACTCACTCCCTCACACTCTCACACTCCCTCTCAAGCACACATAACAAGCAAGAAGGAGAGAAGAATACGCATCCACTTTAACCACACACCAAATAATGTTTTTTTTGTGCCCCTTCAATTCCTCATTTGTGGCTCTCTCTACCGGGAAATTTCATTAGGGATGGAAGGCAAGGCTCCGATCTACATGTGAGGCTCTCTGTTTTGACTTGATAATAGCTTGAGCCTTATCATCACTTTTATCCCATATGACTGAAAGTGCAGCTTCCCTCGGTTTCTTTTCTTGACCACTTGTGATTGACCACAAGCCTTTCGTCATTAGGATCAGTTTGATCCTAGTTTTCCATGTATGGAATCCAACACCATTGAATCGGGATGTTGGTGAGTCTTTGCCCCTTTTGAGATTGCAAGATTAGCAACAAATCAGCTCCAAAAAATTCAAATTTCAATTGATCACAAGTGCCAAGAAGCACTAGATGATTAGTATTAAGAGATACTAGGTGATTTGGTGACTATGATGCCCTTGAACTTGGAACCTTCAAGATCTTGCAAGTTCGTGTCTTCCCCTCCTTGATTTGATGCTAGAATTGCATCTAGAAAGAAGGCTTGAAGATGTTCACCCAATTAATTTCATACGAATCCACACATATTTCAAAGTTAGGAAGCCATTGATCCTCTTATATGGCCGCTGCATCCCCAATCTTTGATTTATGCTCCATAACACTTCAACATGATCACATGTCCAAAATCTTTAATCTCAGTCCACCCCTCTCTCACATAAAATAGCCATGGAAAGAAGGTGCAAAGAGGAGAGAGAAAGAGGAGAGAGAAATACTAAAATCAGAGAAATTGATATCTTATGTCATATCTCGCATACACATAGTCACCGGATCTTCAACCAATCTTCTTCATAATCTTCTTCAAGGAAATGAATTAGAACTTGAGTAATGCAATGAGCATGTTGACTTCTAGTTGACCATTCTGTTGTTTTCAGCTTTGGAGCAGTATATGCAATAACTGAAAATGTATTTTTAGTAGCCATGGAATGAAATTCAGCAAGTATAGATTCTTCAGCTTCATCTTCTTCCATCAGCTCTTCTTCATTATCATATCTTGCACATGATAGCATGTCAACAACTGGATTCATCTTTCCCACAATATACTTTAATTCGGGGTTGAGAGATTTAATATATGCAATCCATCTTAGCATAGTCCATGCATAAGTTCAGCTAGCATATAGCCAAGCACAGAACTGTGAGTAGTCCGGTCAGCCCATAATGCAAAAGGTAGCATTTTAGTTGATCTTTCCTCTACAAGACTTTGCTAGAGCTTTGAGAATAGGTTGATGACCTCTCTCACTCTTTCCATTGCCTTCAGGGTTGTAGGCTGATGTTAAAGCCAACTTAGTACCTAATTGAGCAAAGAAGTTGCGTGCCACATCAGCATCCAACTCTCCTCTATCTGTAGTTACTTTACCCTAACAAGCATATCTACAAAACACTTCTTCAAGCAAAAATGACAAACAACTTGAGTGGATTTGGTTGTTAAGGCTTTACCTTCGACTTGATTGGTTAGATCCTCTCTTAGAAGCACTAAACACCGCATATTCCATATTCTTGTAGGCATGGTTACAAGATTAATAACCCATCTATAATGTATAGACAAGGGATAAGTCGGTTGTAACCCATCTCAATGCTTAACCATAGAATACATTTGACACACATAACAACTTTCAAAAAAATGTGCTATGTCCCGATACATGTTTTGCCACCAATATTTTTCTTTGATTTTACTAAAGGTTCCCCATATGCCTCTATGGCCAACCCACAGGCTTTCATGAAATTCCTTCATTACCTGTTGTTGCAATCTTTTGTTACCTAAAACTCAGACAGGTGCTCCTTTCTTCTTCTTTGCGTGCTTTCATAGACGTCCTTCTTTAAGAAAAAAGCCATAAGCTTTCCTCTTAATATGTTTGAACTCCTCATTAGTCCAAGTCTCTTTCTTCTTCATAGAGGAGAGGAGAGGAGGGTTTTATGAGTTTTCATGGTTTTTATGGGGTTCATATGGGGTCATATGAAATATTATGTTGTATGTTGGTCTATGCAAGCTCTACATGTCTGAAAATCGAAAAAGCAATAATAAATAATAAGATAAATCAATAAAATTAGAGAAAAATATATTTTACCCATGGTAAAATTATAGAAAATTATGAATATGTCTGTGAATGTTTGGTGGGGATAGGCTATGAGGTTTAGTCTTAGCTTATTCCCATTTGTTATGTTATACTACACAGTTATCACGTTTTACATAAGAAAAATACATAAAAATACACTTTACACCTACCACTGTAAGAAAAATTTTTAACGGTAGAGGAAAGGGATGTGGAAAGTCGAGTGTCATGTGGAACATTGATTTTATACATATCTTGATATATAGGATTCATTCATTTTAAGTCCAGAAAAGGCAATAGCATGAATTATTTCAACAACGATGCACTGCATTAGAGTGAAGTGATGAAAAGAGTTGTTTGGGCACAATCTAGGCTAATTGATTAATAAGTTTACTTGTTTGTGCACTTCAAAGAATTCATTTTGTATCTTCATTTATATTTTCTTTTCTTATTGGGACCTTGCAGACATCGAGAGAGTAGTTAGAGATAAAGTGGTGTAAAAAATTCCTTTGATCATGTGAATGTAAAGTAAGATAAACAACATAAATTGCAAGAAACCTTTTTATCATCAATATAGAACCTAAACAAAATAGGAAGTTGGATTTCTTCATTGTGCAAGTACATTCTCAATTGTCATAATGTGCACGTTGAACCTATCTTCATAATGATCAAAAGTTTACCATCCAATCTAACACGAATATCTTGTAATGACTTTTCGAAAAGCTCCCTCATGTCTTGGTCTAGTGGCACTAGTTTCCCATGAATATGGTGCCATGTTCTATATAAAAATGTCATGATGAAGTTTTGAGTGGAAATCATGTACTCGTAGACAACAAAATCTAGTTGCACATTGTAAGCAATTGATCTTATACCTTTGTATCCAAGCCTACATCTACAAACTCTAGGGTATTGTCTATATCTAGGTGTTGTGCTAGGATGTTCAAGCAGCTATTGAGAAGCTAAAGACAACAAGACTAAAGAACAAAAGAAGATTCGATAAGCGACATCAACTTCGGCCAAGAACAATTCAAGAAAATGATTGGGTGCTTGTCTATGACAGCAACTTAGACAATCAATACAGTGCTTCTAGGAAGGTGGTGAAGCTTTGGTTTGGCCCATATGTGGTAAAGGTTGTTCATGACAATGCCACATATTCATTGGCTGAATTGGATGGAACAAGCATGAAGATACCCATAGCTGGAAAAAGAATCAAGCTCTTCAAACGAAGAGAAAGTTCAAGCTCGAACTTGATGACAGCTACATTTATCATGTTGATGGTTGCGAAACCTCTCACGCGACATGGGATCGATTAGAAACCCTATTTGGAGCTCATTCCAAATCCTCAAAATATGGTTTACTGATTGAAATTTTTAGGCTTGACATGCAAAGTAATACCTCACTTGCAACTCATTTGAATTATATGGAAAGCTTGTTGACACAACTTGCAAGAATCAACTTGAAGATGGATGAAGACATTTGCATTGGAGTGCTTCTCAAAAGTCTTCCACCTAAGTTTGATAATGTCTCTACGATATTAATCAACATGCCAAATCCAAAACTCATGGACATCAAAGCCTCTCTCCTGGAAGAGGAAAAGAAGATCAAGAACAAGGGAGAAATAAGCATCCCAAGAGGAGACCAATAACTCCTCTATGTGAAAGGGAAGAAGAGTGTAGTCTATGATTGTTGTAAGAAAACGTACTAGATTTTGTATTGTAACTTTTTAATTTTGATTCCCATTATGTAAATTACTAAAACTTACTCATTATTTTTTGATTTTAGATATAATTAAGCATATTCAATCATTTTTCATAATAAGAGTGAAAGATTCATCTCATAAAAGTTGATAAAAGACCACTTACACTATAATCCATATACACATACATCCTATTTCAAAAACAAGAAGCCATTGATACTCTTTTACAACCCCACTAATGTCTCCTTTAAACTTCCTTGTTCTATTTCTCACATCTCGTCTCACAAACGAGTACCCATTCTCCCTTATCCTCTCAACTCATATGAACAGTGTTTATGGCGAGAGAGAAAGAGGAGAGAGAAATATTGAATTTCTATCTTTTCATAGAGTGCATCAAATTAGGTGTCGTTTTTTGCAATGCAAAGCAATGAATTGTAGGATCTTAACCCCATGAGGAGAATGCCTAATGTAGACACAAAATTATTTTTTTAATCAAATGGAAGCACACCCAAAAAATGCCCCTCCATTTGCTGATTTTTTGGGGTTTCGTGCTTCTTTTAATCATGCTTAAGCTTTAACTTGTAAAAAAACTAGTTTACTCCAATACGTTCACACTGTTCTAAAGTGGTTTTGGTCCAAACAAAGGGGCATACAACCTCGGATTCACGATCCACCTGGATCGTCAACTTTCTAGCCCCAAAATCTATTATCTTGGCCTCCATCACTTGCTTTTCAGCTCTCGGACTAGGTAGCTGCTTACTTTGATCGACAAAAGGACACTTACATTAGATTCTTGGCATCGAAATGCATCTGAGAAAACTCTAGCTCCTTCATCTATGATCACCACATTTTTTGTTAAAAACCATCTATTTTACGGCTGTCCACTTTTGCACTTTAAGTTTGGCTCTAAAATTTAGCTCTCATTAGCAACCACCACAAGATAGGATAATAGGCCGTTGAACCCATGAATAGAACACAAATAAAAATACACAACAGAACACAAACACAACTCTCACCACAAGATAGGATAATAGGCTGCTACAAATAAAAATACACAATAGAACACAAACACAACTCTCACCCTACCCTCTAATAAAATCAAAGCATGAAGTCCATGAGGGATAGGCCAAGCATAATCTAATAGAGATCCGGAGTAAGTCGCTAACCAATTTCTCCAACACAGAAAACTAAAAGAACTTTCAAAGGAGTCATCCTAAGTGGTGGTCTAACCTACCTACCTAACCTAGGACAACTAGACCAGGAACTCCTACTAGGCGACAACTCCTATAGCTTGAGCTATTGAAAATCATATATTCTTCCATTTTACCACATTCTTTTTTCTTCAGTACTTTATACTCGGGCGTATAAAAAGGAGGGAGCTTAGCATATTGTGACACAAGGAGAATAGGGCATCAACCAGTCTCGGTATCCAAGAACCTACCAAGCTCTCACAAGGCGACACTAAATCCTTTTTCTTTCACTCGCTTTCATTTTTGCTCCAACCATTCTTATTTATTTTTCATCTAAATGCCACCCCTAAAAAGACAAGGCATTGGCCTCAGATCAGACTCATCCCTAGGAATCTACCATGCCTTCACAGGGCAATGAACATCTGCTCTTCGAATTTTTATTCCTTTCTTTTCTTATTTTAGGGTTTAAAACCCCTTTGTATACACCTTTGTATTATATATATTTCAAATATATTCATGGTTTTTTTCTCTTTCATGTGGCAAGCTTCCCTAGCTACCTCACAACTAACAAGCATTCCTAGAAATAGATACCTAGTAGGCTAGCAAAATAGGGTCACTAGGACTACCCCAAAAAACAACTCTTACAGTGCGCATGCTAACAATGTCTTTATAGGAGATGAATAACTACTCAAACCTCCCCAAACATAGCTAACCTAACCCTGGAACTTTATGCCTTGGATGCTAGTCCCCAACAAAAGAAAAATGCCCCACATACATATACACATACAGTATAAAGGGAAAGAACTCGTAAAGGAAGGATATCACCTGGACTTGGCCACAATAAGCTTCTACGTAGTAAGAGGCTCCCTCCAAGTGCTCTGTCAAATCTATTTAGTATAACACTTAAACAAAATCCATTAACCACACTCACACCAAACAAACAAATGGCCCTCTTAGTATAATAAGATAAACCATTTTTCTATAAGAATAAAGGGCCCTCTTGGCCCAATGAAATGTAACCATAAGGCACACAATTTAGTAACCTACTACTAAAAGCAAAACCCTTGTCCCCAGATAAATCTTACTAAAGCACATAACTAGACCGTTGGCTACCTAGCTAATAACCCATACTAACCATTGGCGGCCAAAACAGGACATGTCAGCAACAAGTAGTTCCCACAATAGCCCTAGAGACTAACATCAAGAGGAAATTGTAAAATCCCCTCAAGACCACAGTAAAGAAAGACATCTTCAACAAAGGCATAATTAGCCAAGGAGTCTACAAAGTGATTCCACTATCAGGGAATCAGCTATAGCAAGTCACTGCTTCAAATATCTCAAGGGTGTCCAAGGTTACACAATGATACATTCTTAGAATGGAATCCCTCACACTATAGGGCCCATTCAATTGGTTGATCACTAACAGCGAGTCACCTTTCACTAATAACCTACAAATACCACCATGTCTGGCTAGATTTAACCTGATGATAATGATGGCAATAGACCTACAAATACGACAAGTACAATCCCTCCTTCCCTACTAAACTCAATAGGGATGTTAGTAAGAACCTGATGATAATGATCGCAATAGACTCGAATATCCTACGTGAAAGATCTGTCTTGTCACTCAGTAATATGATAACCCTTACTCCATCATATCACTTTGCCTTGGTGGTAACACTACTCTAAATATGGATGCACAAGATAAGGAATGATTTTTCCTATCCAATAGTCTTGGTACCCTCTACAAGTTTAAGCTAGATCCTGAAGGACCTCCATATGCACCAAGTCCAACGTCAACCTCTACACATAATAGGGCTTCAATTTATTGAAGCTTACTCTAGTCTTAAGCTCTACCCCTTGTAAATCCGCTAAAAGTGATGTAAATCCATTCTTTCCTATATGAAAAATCTTATAAAGACCATCCCATTTGGGTTCCAACTTGCTTGGGAAGAGCTCAAGACATGCATCATAATATAGGACCAATTGACCCTTAGCAAATTTATATTTCTTAGCCTAAAGATCATGAAGCATTCTCATCCTCTTCTTCCCTACTTCTTGATGTAACAAGTCTTGCAACCGAATCTCGTCAAGTTGTGCAAGGGAAGTTAGCCTTTCTTGAAATGCTTCCTCTTCAACCAAAGAATGGTTTAGAGCAAATCTTACTATAGGTAGCTCAATCTCCAAAGGTAAAGCACACACTTTTTATATACTGATTCAAAAGGGATGTGGTCTATAGCTCTTTTGAATGTTGTATTATAAGCCCAAACAGTCATATACAACTTCTTATCCCAATCATGCTTACCTTCGAATATACTATCTTAGATAAAATCCCCTCAAACTGCTTATTGGTACTCTCTACTTGCCCATTACCTTGAGGGTTATAAGACATGGTCTTATTATGTTTAATCTTCAACGCTTCCATCAAAGCTTCAATCACTTTATTCAAAAAATTTGCCCCATGGTCAAACACAAGCTCCTTAGGTGAGCAAAATGGCAAACAATTTGTTTCAAAATAAAACTAGTTACTTTCTTGGTATTATCCTTCATCATATCATGGGATTTAGACCACTTCGACTAGGATGTATAGGTCCAACGAAACCAATGTCCCACTTCTCAAATGGTAGTATAGCCATGATAGGAGTTAGTGGGTGCTTCCTATTCTCCCTATTGTCATGTCTCTGACATGTATCACATCTCTTAACATATGCAAATGCATCTTGAAAAATGGATGGGCACCAATATTTGGCTCTCAAAGCTTTATGTGCAATCAACCGTCCAGCAAAGTACCCTCCACAAGGTGAGTCATAACACTCTTCCAAGATAAATGGAACCTCATCAAGCATGACACATCAACGATAAACTTTATCGACTGCTTGTTGTCAATATAGTGTGCCTGCAATCAAGGTATTTCAAGGCTTATTGCGTAATTTTTCTTTTTTCAGCCTCCTTCGACAAAGCAGCTCTAACCTCTATTATGAATAGATAATACATTATGGCAACATACCAGGATGGAATGCAGGCCATATCGATTTTGAATAGACCCTTTGGAGTGCCCTATGGATTGCTATTGGGCAGTGTGGTTAGCTCGGCTAATATTGCAACTGATCCTAAAAGATAAAATTTATCATTGCTATGAGTCCATTACGTGCAGTTAGGTTTTATCGGCAATTTATTAATGTAATAGCTGAGAGGACATCACCATTAATGAATCTATTGTCCTTTAACTATTCATTTGTTTGGAGTGATACATTCAAGTATCATTTGAGGATGTGAAGCAAGAATTGGCAAAAGTACCAGTCTTGAAAGCATCTAAAGGGGGTAAGATATTTTATATATTTTCAGGTGGTGGGACTACAATGTATAATATCAGCTTGTTTAGCCTAGATTTGGGAGCCAATTGAAAATTGGGGGTGTCTGATATTAATTATAGCTACATGGAGAAATTATGCCTTTTGATAATCTTTGCAATGAAAAAGTGTAGGTACTACATCCTATATGAAAATGTAGTATTTTATACAAAGGCAAAGGGACTAAGGCTATTAAGGAATAAGTTGTAGTTGCACTACATCCTGTATGAAAATGTAGTATTTTATATGAAGGCACAGGGACTGAGGCTAGTGATGAATAAGTTGCATCCACTTGACCACTTAGCAAAGTAATTGATCACTCTGTAGGAGTTTGATTATGAAATTAAGAGTAAGTTGCCAAAGTTGCAGGGCATCATTGAATGTCTTATGGATTTTGGAAAGCTAAAGGAAGTCTTGCCTGAAGATAGTGACCTTGAGGGTCTATTCAAAATCGATACAGCCTCCATTCAATGATGCCCTGCACCACTCAAAACATTTTCTTAGAATGATCAGATGTCTCTCCCTAGTGGTGGCTGCCCCCATGCCATCAGTAAAGACATTCAGCTCCTTCGAGAAAATATCACTGAAAGTTTTATCAGTTGTGCGTTGCCAAGACCCTAGCACATTGCATAATCCAAAAGCCATGACATAATATGGAAAGGTACCAAATATAGTGACAAATATCATTCTTCCTCTGCGATAGCCATTTGGTTATAATCAACAAAGCAATCCATAACTGAGTAGATATCCCTACTTGCTAACTGATCTAGAATTTGATCAATGAATCGCAACGGGTAGTAATCTTTGACCGTTTGTTTATTGAGCTCCCTGAAATCTACGCAAAGCTGGATTTGATTTTTATTTCCTGATAACTACCGGTAAGCACCAGTCCATGCATTGTACATGAAATATCAGGCCAGTCTTACCCAATTTTTATAGCTCATCAAGTAGTCTATCCCTTAGCTCAAAAGGCATACACCTAGCTTTTTGTCGAACAAAAGAGCTACCTTCCTTCAGGGGAATAGTATGTATAGCCAAACTAAGAGGAATATCCCTCAGCTCATCATAGCTCCAAGAAAAAATATCACAGCATTCGTGGATCAAGGACACAAAGTCCTTCCTCTCTTCCAAACTAAGCATAGATCCTAATTTACTTGGTCGTGGCTCATCCAATGTACTCAGATCTAGCTCAATCATATCCACATCTCTAGTTTTTCCTTGAGATTTTATTGGTTCAATCAGAGTCACCTGGTAGATATCTTTCGTAGTAGACTCCTCTCTTGATTCATCGCTTATTGACAAAGTCTCATTGCCAGAAGGATCGTTTAATGCATCTAATCCTATCGAAGATAAGGGCACTCTCTCGCTTTCAAGAGACTAAAAATATGCACGCACTATTACGTGTCTAGCACCTCTGCCATAAATTAAACAGCTAGCCAATATATCAACTTGATAATTAGATTGCAAGTTCCATGGCCTTCCTAATAATACTTGATAGCTTGGTCGTGCTACAAACCTTATAACCCTAAAGTCCAAAATGCATTCTATATTAGCAACAATCACTTGGACTTTGGTAATGCAACCTTCCAGTTATCTTAAAGTGTCATCAACCATTCAGAGAATTGTGGTGGCACTCTTTTGGATTTCTAATCCTAGCCTTTTCATCTATTCCAAACTCATAATGTTGATGGAGGATCCCATATCCACAATGGCATGATCCACTAATATGGCGTCAACATATGCTGCCACCCTTGGGCAATTCTTTTCAAGATGTTCAAACCAATCATCTCCCACACGATAAGGGTTTGACAATATACCCACTGCAAAGGTTCTTCTTAAACTCTTTACGCACTCCTAGATATAACTTAAGTTGTAGGAGATTTGCATCAGGATCTACCTCACAAAAAGAATTGGCTAAGTCAAATTTATGATAATTAGCAATGGTTTTCTTCTCCCACCAGACCATTCTTTCTCTTGGTCATTGAATAGGCTTGGTGCATCTTTCTTGGCTTTTAACCTTCTTCTCTAGTGGCTCCTTATTGGGATCAACTTTGCCATCAATAGCTTTTAGAGAATCAGCTTTCACATCGACTTGTGTCCCCTTATCATCATGTTTAGGGTTTGCCTCAATAGGTTTTACATCATCCCTATAACCTTATGTCCTCTTGTATAATGACTCGTGAATTGGAAGTCTCAGTGGTGTTGATACACACAACTTTAATAAGGTTGACACCACTAACACTAGGTAGATCTTCTATGATAGCTTATCCTCTCTACAATATTTACTTTGGTCCCTCATCTTGTTGAAGGTTATTCTCTTATTCTTGATGATCAATTAGACTCGGTTGCTTACTCTCTTACTAAAGGGAGCTAATCTTACTCTTGCGAGCACTAGCTAGATGGTCAGACTTCCTAGATATATCACATTTGACATTAGGGCAATTGCTCGAAAAGTGTTGACCACCACACCACTTACAACAAAATCTTCATCAACCACTCTTTTCATCACGACATCGACTTCCTATCAAGTTTTATTAATTTTTTAAGAAATTAACAACTACAGCTATTTGTTTATGCCATTCAGTTATCATATCGGTATAATGCTTCATCATGTCCTTGACTTCGCTAAGAATATTTGATGTGCTAGACTCATAGCCGTGATCATCCACTTGTTATTTAACTAGTCTAACCATCTTATTAGGGATCGATTGTTGATCAGTTGACATGATATTAGAGTTTCTCATTTAGCTTTCATTATTCAGTGAAACCACTTGGCTAGCCATTAGCACAGCAACATTAGGAGGCGCTAGTAGCATAGGCACATTCTACATTATGCTTCCTCTCCCATTCGAACCAGTCACAGGTGTACTAGTCACACCTTGGCTTCTATTGATCAATGCCAAATTATTTTGAGGACCTAGACTCAAATTCAGGTGTGCCTAGATGTGTAGGCCACTTATAAGCGTGACTCTACCTCCTCTACTCATGTAATAGTAGTGTATATATCAGCAAGAACAACACTACTCAATTACACTTGGAAAAATAGTCTTTAGTTCAGCATTGCTATATAACTATAATTTTCAGCATTGTCTTGGAGAGTAGACATTGTACTTCGGTACTCTATTGCTTGCAGTTGGTGGATACTCTATACTGTGGACCCACATGAACCACACTTCATGTATTACAAGGAAACAATATGATCATCAAATCATCTGATCCTTCTCCAAGAGCTCTCAAAGTCAACGCATTCTAGGAGGGAGACAAGCATCATGCTCTCCATCATGTGGAAGTCTTAGGTGACTCATTTTAGAAGAGGAATCATTGACATGAGTGTAAGAGATGCTATAGTTAATCAGTCACACAATACTAGAAGTATGGGAAAATCCACCTTTGCAAGCATGTATCTCAAACTTGAAGTGGGCTGATGGCTACAAGATTTGACTGTTGGGAGCATTAAAATATTGGCCTATTAAAATTGTGGATTTAACTTCATGGTAGATTTGTCATGAAGGGAGTGGATTATTACAACCTACTATTAGGCCACCCTTGGATGCAGAATGCCAAACTCATTGAACACTAGGTTAATGGACTAGCTTTAGTAGGGAATATGCAAGATGCAATGAAGATAGAGATGGGAACTTGAAAAACCCCACCCATTGACATAGATGTTATATCTAATGTGGTTTAGGGGCACATGAACTACACTACCATAACAAACCCCCTAAACAAATACAATCCTTGCTCAAATGCTGAATATGACCAGGTGCATATCCTTACCATGCTTGACCTATCCTTCTACATAGGAGGAAGAATACAAAAGAACATGTAAATCGATGAGTCAAACTGTGAAGAAAAGCTAACTACATATGTAATTGAGCCTAATGTGACCAAATTGATGATACTTATATTGATGAGATGAATCAAATGATCTCATCTTGACATTGTGGGATTCAAGGTTCTAGCCAACCATTGGAAAATGAGAAAAAAAATTTATGGTGATGATGTCTCAAGGACAATCCCGATGCCAACCTATCAATTTTCAAGAAACTACTTTAGCAAAATGAAAATGAAAGTGGACAAGGATGCAACAAGCATTATTTGACTACCATACCAAATTAGTATTACCACTAATGAAGCTTGACAAACCTAAGGAAGAAGAAGTTATTGATGTTGAGAAGGACTTTGTTAGATGAGGAAAGCAAGGACAAACAACGTGATGAACCTAAACACTATGACTCCAACAATAAGACCATAGAACAAATCACAACACATTCCAAAACCTAAAAGATAGAAGGAATGCTTATGGATATAGGAGTAGTAAGAAAGAATTCACAGTTAGAATGATTGGAATATTTGGAGGTCCTCGACTAAGAGAAACAAGGTTCCAACCCTCCAATCTAATTCCAACTCTTGACATCCTTGAAACCAATGACAAGAAAAAACTAAGAGGTTGACAATAGCACAAATTTTGATCCTAATATTCCATAACCAATTCCATATAAGCATGGTTCCAACCCTCATATTTCATTCTAGCTCTTAACATCCTTGACGAAGCAAATGATGAAGTAAAGCTATCCAAAAAGATATGCTAACAATGCTTATATAAAACACCACTAAAGCAATGCACCTCACAAACAAAAGCAGATGGCCCTATTGAAGTAATTGAGATCTAGCAAAAGTGTGATTCCAAGTATCCATACCTCAAAGTGGTATGATCATCATCTAAAATTGCCTATAATTATAGTCCATTAATGTTCAATTTGGAACAATGATGCACTAACAAAAGCATGCAGCATTATCCAACTCACTCCAATAGATTTGACTTCATGAAATTCTCATTACTTGAAACTTATCGTGACCCTCTAAATTGGAGCAACATCCTTTATTGGTAAAAATTATTATGGAAGAAGAACTTCATGTAGGAGGCTAACCTTAAGGCCCATTATTGTTAATGGGCATTGTGACTTATCTTTGCAAGCTCCCATGCCGGCAATTTGACTTGGACACACTTATTGACCTCCACTACAATCCAAACTTTTTCAACGGGTGGCTTCCTTGAAACACCGCATCCTAATCCACCTTTATATAAAATATAACTCTTGCATACATAATGAAACTTTTCTTTAAAGAGAAATTAGCATGCACTTGAAACCCAAGTAACATTACAATTAGCAAAATGTCATTGTTGCCACTAGGGGGAACCAAAGTAAACAAATCAAATGACACAAAAGATGGACCTATGTTGTTTTAGTGCAACATTATAGTGATGTTATTTTGAGTGCATTATGTTTTATTCATATGTTCATATAATTCTCACATTAATTTATTATTGAAAATGGGTACATGGCAAGTTGGGTCCTAGCTCCACCTAGAAGAATAATTGAACCTATGAATTTCCTATAGTAATTAATGACCTTAGAACAAAGATAAAATCATATTTATCATGGAACACTATAACAAGTATGACTTGTAGTTGATCACTTGGGGCCTAGGGATCTTAAATTCCAATGAAAAATGTTAAGGATCTAGTTAGTCAGAATCTCATGGCCAAGAAACTACTCAAAGGACATAGTCTACAACTTTATGCTAAATTGTGTACTAGATCTTCTTAGTTGGCCGCATGCTTAAAAATGGGTGTATTAGGCCCTTGGGTGAGGGGGAACAAAAAGTTCACAGAGTGACACTAACACCACAACCCATAGATCTTGCCCTAGGAATATAACATAAAGAAAGGAAGTACAAAGGACCTACACAAACTCCTACAATATCACAAAGATAGCAAAAGCCTAATCTTAATCAACATGGTCTCTAGTTAAGTACCATTGTGGAGGAAAAGTTGCACATAGAAATCTAAATCTTCCACCGCATATTTACTTATAACAAGCCAAACTCTTTCACAATGAGGATCCCCATGTACCTCATGAAAGACATACTCATAAAGGAGATTGTGGACTAGAAATCTGAATGACCTTTGGATAGAGCGAGTTCACAAGAGCATAAACAAGGCCAAGAAAACACTCGCTTGAGCTCCTAATGCAAGCTCTACTAAGTTGAAAGGAATAGTCATCAGCTTCAAGAGTACACTCACTAAAGTAATCAATGTAGGATTCTCTCCGCTACTGTCATAGAAAGTCTCACATGGGGGAAAAGTCATCACACCATGAGATACAACACAAGAATAATCACATTCAAGAGAGTTTAGGAAATAAACTAGGGATAAGGAAAAGGAGCAAAGAGAATAGGAGAAAAGAAGTCAAACCTCCAACATTGAACAAAGTAGTCAAGGGGAAGAAAAGAGAAGGGGGGAGCATAGCAAGAAAAGTTCATATACCTCATACTCTAATGAAGGAAATATCCCCAAGGAATAAGAAATGCTACCAAAAAAGTGGTATTGGAGGCTTTGTAGAGCTTTTTAGGGCAACAACTTTGTGAATTTTCCTCTAATATCTTAACCTTTAGATCAAAAAGTGGGCTACATTTTCTTTCAAAAAGATCAATAATGTGACTTATGGATTGAAATGTATGAGTAGTTTCATATAGGGATGTCCTAATTAATAGGTTTTTAAAAGCCAAACGCATGTCATCATGTTTGGTTGGAGTTTTCTCAATAAACTGTTTGTCCACCACTTTGTCTTTGAAACCAAGGGATCACTAATCATTATGTGAAAATTTCTGACCCATGATGTGAAACTAAATGTGGATAAATTGCAAAAAATATAGCCTATTTGACTTCTTGATACATTTGGGTAATGGAATTTGTGCAAGTGGCAATTTTTAAGTGGTCAATGACACATTTGCCACTTGGAAAAGAAAAGGAATTAGTGGAAAGCTACATATATGTTAAAAAGAGAAAGAAAAACATAAGAGAGGAGTTTTTAAGAGTTTCTTTGGTAAGTTGTAGAGAAAGGGGGACTATGGGGCTAAAAATTTTGTGACCTTGGAGCTCAACAGTGATGCAAATGAAGATAAAGCTTCAAAATTGGGTGTGATGGTACAATTCATGTGTTCTATATGCATGCTAGAAGGAATTGCTTTCATTTTCATGTCCTTTTCTACCACCTTCTTTAAAATGCTTATCAATCATCAGTATAGGGCTACTAATAAAGAGAGCCCAACCTTATTCTCTTGTTATATTATTCTAGGAGAGGACCTCAAAAATGCACCTCTCTCCTTTCTTCTCTCTTTGCCTAAACTCTGTATTGCTCAAGTCTTACTATCGAGTCTAGCCCATAAGATGGTTATCCAAAGAGCAATTTTAGTTTTCTCTTCCAACTCAAGCTCCTTTGTTTTCTTCTAGAATTCACTCAACAATAGCCAAAATAAATATCAACCTTGGGATGCAATCAATTTACTAAAACAATCATCATTAGCCACCCTTGCACTCTCTACTATAGGAATTAATGGATTATATTCTTTTTTCTTATGCTTTTTGTCAAATATAAATCTACTACATAATACCCACTATTAGAAACTATAGGGCATCTCCAACTTAATTTCTAGCACATCTGATTACTACTCTATCTTACCCTAGCTACACATGTTTCTTCATGCCTTAAGAGATTCGTGCTTCATCTCCAATAGATTAGGTCTCCTATTCACTAGTTGGTGGGAATGCAAGTGTCCTAGAGTGATTGATTATGTCCTTCCACTAGTAAGGGTACCAAAAATGTTAAGGATACTCTCGCGACATGTGGGACTTGGATGGAGCTCCTACTATTTCAAGAGCTTCAATTCTCACAGACTCAAACCATGTCTTACACAGTCGACTAACACTCCAATCTCACCATGTCCATGGTCCTCTTGCTCTCCCAAGCAAGCAAGAAATCAACAAATCAAAATCTTGCATTAGCATCACCTTCTTACTATCACATGCCCATGAATCCTTGAAGATGGCCACACGATTCAAATGGCACTCCTTTGATCTAGTCCCTTTGCTCCTTTGCTACCACTCCATGCCTCAAGTGCTCCATGAGAGGAGAGAAGATAGAGAAGAAGAAGGTGATGGTGGGAAGGAGCTTTGTCACTCATAATTCCTCACTTGGCACAATAACGAAAATTGAGGAGGAGGAAGAAGAAGAGGCAGTAACTGCATTTATCGATGAGGGAGACGATTTCAATATCTTAACTCATGATCATTGGATTCAAATCAGTCACCCATAACTACAACCTACCAATGCCAAACTCAACCCATTTGGGGGTCAATCATATGCTCTTCTAGGAAGGTGCAAAGTAGCAGTCTCTCTCGAGTCTAAAAGCATACCCTTAATCTTTTACGTGTTGCCGAAGATAAAAGATTTTGGCCAGGAATCGCTATTAGAATGCTCATTTAAAAAGCAGGCACATTGTAATGTCAACTACGAGTCACAGCATATTCACCTTGCTATCGGCAAGGTACAAATAGTCACAGCTTTTAGCAAGGGCAGCGCGGCTCCATCAAAGCCCATTGGTAGAGAAACCCACCACCAACTCTAAGGAGGGGCGTCAAGACTTGTCACAACCCCCCATGCCACACCGTCAGCGCATCATTGAGATCAAAGCTAAGGCCCCTAAACCATAGTTCAAGTGGGTGCCTAAACATTAGGGACTACCTCCTAGGAGCATGCAATCATGACCTCACAATCATAGGAACTCATACTCAAGACCTAGAAGGCAAAGAAGAAACTATAGGCACCGATGACTAGTCAAGCCATGATGGGTCCCCACGACCTTATTACAAGCGCAAGGTTATTATATGAGGGCAATGCATGGATATGGGTGCCTAAAGCAAAGTTGACCAGCACTATTCAAACGCTACCGTCAAACCCAACCATACAGAACCACACAAGAGATCAAGCACTAAGGCCGCAAATAGCTCAAGCTACGAAGCCCATAGACCCCAACAATGTTAAGCCTACAGAACCTCAACGAGTCTATCGATAGAAACCACAGATTGACGACTGCAATCCAACTCAACCTAGCACTTCTAGTACCACTCGAACCTTCCAAAAATTTGGTTACAAAGACAGAATCCCAAACCAAGCCTAGTGCACAAGAGGCCAAAGCACATACTCTGGAGCAGCCGCAAATGCAAACGTCAGCCTTGCAGAGTTGTCAAGTCCAATCAAACCCCAACCCCCAGCATGCCTTAAACCTTCTTACAAATGACATTCAATTATTACCTTGGCCACCACAGACTTAGCTGAAAATGCAGGGGATGACTTAGTTGGCTGCCTTCGATGTTTGGATGCCACGTTTTACCACACTTGCTAAAAGCTATGACCGATTAGACCTAGGTCTCTTAGATGATCCTTTAGCACGCACGCTACCTTACTTATGGAAAGAATCAAAATTTGTATTCATCAAGTCTTCCCATGTAGCTGAGAAACTCATAGACACCGAGATTTCCTATGAATAAACACATAAGCAATGTGTCATTACATCTTACGCCAAGGGCATGCTCCTTGCCACAAACAAGGAAATCGCGAAGCTGAGATAGCTAGCTGCTAATGACTCCTCTTTCTTGAGACAATGGTATGCTCTCAGACTCCAATGGGAGCAAGAAGGCTACCAAATCATGACCAATGTTGAGTAGAGACATGCAATCAAGACCTCGGAACACAACCCAACTTATATTGCCCTAACCTCCTATAGAGTGTTGACCACCATCTACAAACCGGTCCCTCGAAGAGTACATCATGAATCACCCCTACTTGGATCTTATGTTGACCGAGGAGGAGCTACACATTGCCAGTCAAATGGAATCCAATGATTTCCTCACAGATGTCCTCACTTACCTCATCCACATAAGCATCTAACTTGTCGACATGGACCATTATGCTCAAATGGGGAGTACAACCCGAACTTCTACACTTGGCTCATGCGAAGGTGAAACACAGTGAGCATGCGGCATTGAATGATCTCCACCCTTCAACCTCTAATCCTAGGAAGGATTCTTCTCATCTCTAAGGGGGAGGGTGTGAATGGTATGAAACATAATGGAACATAAAAGGTGTGGAACATAAGACAAAGCCTAAAACCTCAATCAACGTTCAAAAACGAAAAAGAATGCATAAAAATCAACTCATGATTGAGGAAAAACGTCAGGAATTTTTGTGAAATGCATGGGCTCTTTAAAGAAAAAATATATTTCTTCATTTAAGCATTTCAATTTCCATAACCATTTTTTCCATTTCCTACGCGTCTTTCTACAAAAATTATCTAAAGAATACTAATGGTGGCCTATGGCTTCATGACAGGCACCTACAATGATAGGACATGAGAAAACCAACAAGCTGCCATTCTCGAAGAAAGAGTAGGCAAAGTATTGTGTGGGAGGTTTCGCTCAACCGCCAAGACCCACGGACCGCTTATTATTTCAAGCATTTCAAGCGAGCTCTAATGGCTATCTCTCACCTAGCCGATGCGCCGTCGATCCTACGAGTGTAGTGAGCTTACCTTGATGCTCGATCGAGTACCCTCCTCTCTCTTGCACTCCGGTAGCTCCACGATCCTAGATGCTAGCGCAAGCATCCTCAAGCCTCCTCCATCTCCAAGCTCCATCCTCAATAGCCGCGTGCGCAAGATAAGAGAAGGGGAGAGAAGAGAAGAAGAGGAGAGGAGATGGTGAAGAGCTTCACCTTCTTGATCCCTCACCCTCACACACACTCACTCCCTCACACTCTCACACTCCCTCTCTCAAGGGCACACACAAGCAAGAAGGAGAGAAGAAGAGAGGAAGAAGAGGACTCCTTTTGCCACACACCAAAGAATCCGCTTCTCATTCACTTTTCAACTTTATATACAAAACCCTAAATCCCTTTCGGGCGGTCATCCCCTTTTCCTCTTTTACATGGCCGGCCATAACCTAGGCCCTCTTTCCCATTTCCCACCATTCTAATTTATCCTATTCCCACTAATGCATACACTTTGCACAGGAGCGAGCCTGGCACTCTTTTACACAGATTTGGGGGCGCTCCCACATTTTAATGGTGCGCCTTTTCCTCTTTCATTGCCGTGGCCCAACACCGAAGCCTTTTGAGGGTCGTGTCCAAACATTTGAATTTTTTCAGGGATTGGTTGCCAGTTGAAGGCGCCTTTTTTGCTCTTGCGACTTTTTTGCTCTTTTTCCTTCTTCCTGGTTTCCGCTCCTCTGTGCTACGATAACGTGGTCGGAAACATGGTAACATTACCCCCCTCCTAGCCAAGTGCCAATCCCATGGCACTACTGTGGGACAAGGGGGCAAGTTAGGTCGGTTGGTAGGCAAAACAGGTAGGTGGGTGGTTAGGGACGATGAGCCGAATCGAGTCCGGCGTAAGGTAAGCTCCATGGAGACACTCAGCATCTGTCACACAGTTGTAGCCGGTCGTCTTGTGAGTAGGAGAAGCACTTGAAGCAATGCAATGATGGTGTTGGGGGAATTTATTCTGGTAAAACCCCTTGAACTCGGTTTGGCTTGAACCCCGTGGCTTTGATTGAAGATTTGTGCCTTGGATTTGAAGGTCCTCGGGCCGGTGGAATCAATAAGCTATCCGTGGATCTTGAGGCGTAGGGCATGGATCATTGGACGATACAGTTCCAAGATCTATGCCAATGGCAGTCTCACCTTGAGCTGGTTCGGTCATGGTGGCCATCAGCACTAGGTGGGTGGCTGGAGTCCAGCACGCTTTGGGTCCTTAAAGGGTGCCAGGGGTGACGGTCTTCCGCGGGTAGCCATCCCCTCAGAGTCGATATATCTGCAAGAAAAGTTGTGCCCTCCCTAAGGGGTGTGATGCTCGCCATGTAGTGTGTTGTGCTCGTGGCAGTGGAACTGGGAGATGGTTCTAACCTTGGGCAAGCCCTTGGTAACATCCCACACTTGAGGACCCAGCTTGTGCTTCGTTGGTGGTGCGGTGCGAGACTTAGGGTGAGAGGTCTGAAAGTCCTGCCCTTGATGTGCCCTAGGCATGAAGTAGGGGAGGGGGCTAGGGAGATCCCTAGGTGCCTCTTTTTTTTTTTTTTTTTGGAGATGAGACATAGACCCAAGTATCTTAGTCGGAATGAGGAGGAGAAGGTGGGTGGAGAGACTTGCTCAAAAATTGGCGACTCTGCATGTAATTCTTTAGATTCATGCGGACATGTAGGGAGGTAGTGGAGAGGAAGGGGTGGTTGCATCTAGTGAATTGGCTGTCATTCATGTCCTCTAGGAGGGCTAGGCAAAAAGAAGGGAGGAGAGTAGCCCTCATCATGAGATGAGCCATGGCACAATTATCGATAGCATTAGGGTCGAAGAATAGGGGAGGCAGGCCACGCTCTTGTGGAGTCGAGTCCTGCTTAAGGAGTAGCCTAAGTAGCCTAAGATAGTTATAGGTGGTTATGAAAGCAGGGTCAGGACATGAGGAAAATTCCGCAAGGAAGCGCATCATAGATTCATCTAGGCTTTCTACAGTAAAAAGAAGGGCGTGGTCGAAGGATGCTACAGTGGAGTTATAAATGACGGGGAAGTCATAGTGTCTGTGGAGGGTGGCATCAAAATCTACGCCTACCCTTCGAGGGTACGCCATATAAGTAGGGTCATTCTACTCGAATGGTAGGGTATTACAAAAAGCCATCCAGGAGAGCATGCTTATGTCGCATACTCATCTCCTCCACAGGGGTTGGTCCCTATAGTTTTGTATAGTGTAGGGGATTTCAAAAACTTTAGCATGCCAGTAGTCGGCCGCTTCGGTGCCCCAAGAGGTTGGGGTCTTTTCCCGCTCTTCCAGCCATCTTTTCCCCAGCCGGCCACCGACCGCGATCACCTCGTCCATCACTTTGAGGGGCAGGACCCTCCGCAGACTGTTGGGTAGGAGGAAACTGAAGGAGAATGGCTCCTTTCCTAGTTCCTGTACCTCCCACACCACCAGTTCTGCATGGAATCCCGTCGGGAGATCATCTAGGCACAGAGGGAGAGGCGCGGACGGTAGCACGGATGATTTGGCTCTCAGCTTCTGTCTACTTGTGGTGGATCTTGGGCCTGTGGCGAGGGGGGTTGCGGGACCACATCTTTCCTGAAGCGATTCACATCGATTTCCAGCTCGGCTTCTTCCCCCTACCGTTCTGTGTGTACTGCTTCTTCTTCAAACCCGAGGGCATCTATTTCCTGGGGGTTAGGCCGGTATTTTTGTTGTTCCTCTAGACCCAGCCTAACCTCTGCCGATAGTGGTGGCATCTGTAGCCTAGCATGCAGGGCTCTTCTTGCCATGCCAAGCTTCCTCTGTACTACTTCCAGTGGCTCTCCTTGTGCTGATTGGGTGGCGTCCAAGATGGTGTTGAGGAAGATCTTCTATTGAGCGCTGAAAGCCACTTGGGTTGCCTCTGCCTTGCTCTCTACAATGATTTTCTCTTTTTCTGTTAAAGCAAGGCGGTGCGCTAGTGTCTTCACCCTCCTCTCGTTATGCGCGTCCCACTCCTCTGCCCTTTTGTTCATCACTTCCAGGCCTTCCCCTTGTCTCAAGGTCAACATCTTGATTTTCTGTCCATAATCCTCTAGTTCCCTGACCAGCATCTCTTGTTCTTGTCGTTCAGAGGTCAGCTGATCTGTTAGGTGCTTGAGCTCCTGCTCCTGCTCCTCCATCCCTTGCTGCCTTTCTTCATCCCTAGCACTCAGCTCCTCCCTGAGTGCATCCACCTTAGCAGCTTTCGCAACAAGCTCCTGGTACTGCCCTATTAGAAGCTTGTGTCCTCTTTGCATGTTTACTAACTCTTGCGTCTCGTTCTCGAGTAGCTGCCTCCAATGTTCCTCCCTCTCATCCCTAGCCTTCAGTTCCTTTTTCAGCTCTGCAATTTCACGCTCCTGCAAGGCTACCATTTTTGTCTTGTCCAACTGGAAGGCGGCCATGGTTTCCTTCTCGGCTGCCAACTTAGCCACGGCTGTTTTGCGTTTCTCCTTCGCTCTCTCCAACTGGGAGAGCAGCTCGGCGACGTATTCGTCGTAATTGGCCGGTGGCATCATCGTTGCGTGAATAGGCAAGGTGGAGGCTTCGACTTTTTGCTTTTTGGGTTCTTGCCTGGACTCTGCATCTGTGGCTGGCCTTTTCTGTCCTGTGGCCGTAGTTTCCATGCTCCACCCCTGGCCCATTTCTTTGTTGATAAAATACTGCATCCACACCATGAAATTCAACACATCTGCGCTAGTGGGGATGATGGGAGTGACGGTGGTGAGTTCCGCAGGAGGGTAGGGATTGGATGAAGTGGGGCCTTGCCTTTGCCTTCGGAGACTGGGGGTGGCACAAAATCTGGCACTTGTGTGCTGGATCCAGGCCCCTCTTCTCTGCATGGGCTCAGGTTCCTTAGTTCACCTGCTCGGCACTACTGTTCGATGGACCGTCGCGTGGCCTCCGCCAGGTCCTCCTCCTCTTTCCTTCGCAGCTCCTCCTCTTCTTCCTTCTGCCTTTTCTTCTGCTCCTCCTGCTTTTTCCCTTTTTGTTCCTTTTCCCTCCTTTTCTCTGCTTCAGCTTCTTGTTTTGACGCCTCCTTGGCTTTCTGCAACTCCTCTCTTTCCCTCTGCTCCTCCTGCTTTTTCATCCTCTCTCTCTCTTTTGCTTCTTTCAGGGATTCCTTCTTTGCCCTTTCCAAGTCTTCCCTTTCTTTCTTCCTGCCTTCATCACCCTTTTTCTTCCCCTGCACCGCCTTTTTCTTCGTTGTCCTGATTGCCCTCTTACTAGTTGGTCCTTCCCCTTCTTCTTCTGTTTCTATTCTGTCGGTGGACCTGTCTTTGTCCTGTCAAGGAGGCGACTTCTCCGGCGTTTCTCCTTCTCCCTCCTTTGGCTCTTGTGCTGCCTTTACTGCCTCCTGAATTAGTGCAGTTAAGACTCCTCCGTAGCCAATGAAAGAGTCCTTGGAGGAGGCTTTCTTCCTTTCTGTCACCTTAGAAGCAGGAGATTCTCCTCCTATTGGTGCACTTCCCAGGGCTAGTGCTTTGGCCGCTTGATCGATAGTTAAGCGACACCATTCAAAGACCGTGCAGAGTTTGTCTAGATGTTCAATCCAGGTTGAATGGTCATCAACAAAGACCTCCAACTCCTTGCGAATCATGTTCTTGAATATGGTGCACATAAGGCATTGAAAGGTGGCGGGGGCATTGGTTAACCCAAAGGACATGACTATGTATGCAAAGACGCCCCACTCAGTGGCAAAGGCGGTCTTGTGCTTGTCTGCAGGATGCACTTGCACCTGGTTGTACCCCAAGAAGCCATCCAGGAAACTGTAGGCTTCCTTACCTGCTACTCTCTCAAGCATGTGCTCGGTGTATGGCAAGGGGTAGTTGTCTCTCTTTGTAGCAGCGTTCACCTTCTTGTAATTGACGCACACTCGAATCTTGCTATTCTTCTTCATCACAATGACTATGGGTGACACCTAGTCTATGTTCTCAATTTCGTAAATGAATCTAGCTCTCATCAGCTTGTCGATTTCCTCCTTGACAGCATGAGCGTGCTTTGGATTCATGGGGTATGGTCGCTGCTTGACCGGCGTTGCATCCGACGTCATGGGTATGTTGTGAGTCACAACACTCAAATCTACCCCTCGTAGCTCATCTAAGGACCAAGCAAATATGTCTATGTACTCCCGCAAAAGAGCGACAAGACTGAACTCTTCTTCAGTAGTCAAGTCCTCGGCAATGAACACCGACCGGGGTACTTCCCCTTCCAGGGCTGGGTTTACCTCCTTGACCTTGGCTAGCCCTTCGATTGGTTCGCTTGTTTGCCCTTGGCTCTTGGCACCTAGCAGAACCACTACCATATCCCCTTTTTTGAATTTAGTGAAGCATTTAGGGAGGTCTTGCGGCTTTCTCTGTTCCACTGATCGTGCATCCTTGGGACGCTTTGCCTCATCCTGCCATAACCATCTGCGCCTCAGGTGGACGGGTAAGTCCCCCTTGGTGCGTCTGGTCATGGGTGGCCTAGGGATTTCTGGGTCGCTATCAGAAGTAACTTCCGATTCAGAGTCAAACCCTCAATTTTCACTAGAAGAGGTAGTCTCCCCTGGTGGCCGCAATTCAGATGGCGATTCGGTTCTAAGAATTGATGTCATTCCTGGTTGGGCTAGGCCGGCTTGCTCAAGGTCTACGGCTCCTATGCATTCCAACCAAGCACGATCACATTTCATACACATGACTCCTTGGTCCATTCTAAGGGCCTATTTTTTCTGCAGCTTGGCATCTACCCGTATCTGCTCAATTTCTCGTCCTTCAGTGTCATACTCTATGGTATCCACTTCACCCTCGCTTTCATCACTGAAGGATTGGCAGTCTTCGTATTCATCACAGGAATCTCTATCACTCGACTGCTCATCATCTCCGAAGGCTTGCTCTACCTCATCTCGTTGGTCGGGGACCAAGGCCCAGTTTACATGAGGTTCAGCTCGTGCACCCTGGTCCACTTCCACTCGGACTCCTCCAAGAGGTCCTGGAGTGGCTTGAAGTTGGCAGCTGAGTTGCCCGCTAGCCTGTCCGTTAAGAGCTCCAGTATTCCCTGGAGTTCCCTTTTGTTGGAAGGCACTTAGAGGGTAACAGGCTCAGGCCCTCCATGGGGGCTTGCTGCCATCATGTAGAGTGGCGTAGGAAGTGTTTCGTTTGTCTTGCCGACCGTTTTGATGGCTTGCTTGTATGCCTCCTAGTCAGAGAACGGTAGGTCAATTGTAGCGAGGACGTGCATCCAATCCCGCTCATCTTCTGGGTATGGGATATACTTGATCAAGGACTCATAGGGCTTCGTGACCTGAGTGTTCCCTTTGAGCATAACAGAGATGGCATCCAGGTTGACTGGTGAGGTCTTCCAAGTGTCCATTTCTATTCGTATGGCGTTAGTTCTATTGCCAAGGAAGATCAAGCCGTTACCCCAATCTTTGATGACTCTAGCATTGCGCATCCAGGGTCGGCCTAATAGGGCATCGTAGTCCACTCCCTTCATGACTATAAAATCAACGGACAACTGGACTCCTGCGATCTTCACTGGCCAATTTTTCAGGACCCCAAATGGTTTCACTCTCATACCGTGTGCTAGTGTGACGTTAAACCTAGTAGCTTCAACAAGTGGGTTTCCCCAAGTCTACATCACCGTGTGGCTAAGCACACTAACCCCGACTCCCATGTCTACGATTCCCTTCCTTGTTGCGTCACCCAGGGCTAGGATCGGCAGGACTGCGTGCATCTCAAAGCCTTCCCAAAAGGCGTTGACGTGCAAAGATTTAGGTACAGAGTGCAGCGTGAGATTGGGCAGTTGTGTTTCTGCATCCTGGTCTTGAGGGTCTACCATGACCTGCTCTTGTGAGCCCTCGACCCACTGCCTAAGGTGTTGCCATAGGGCAGGGTGCTGCTTAAGCAAATCTCCCAGGCCAAATGTTATAGGGGTGGTCACTAGTGTGATCAGGAGATTGCTAAACACTAGTCCCTCCTTTAACCTAGACGGTCTGGGCCAATGGCCGCCGCTGATCTGCGGCTCTGTTGTGTCTAGGTTTGGTCTCAGTGGCACTGCTTGTGGCGTAGTAGCCTCGGCCGTTGACTTAGGTTGAGGCTGTGACATTGGCGTGCTTATGCTGGAGAGATCATCGATCTCGTTCTCCGTGATGGGTTCAGCATCTTTGAGGTGCTATTGAGCCTCCCTCACCCATTCCTTCACCTTTTCTATGGCCTCCAATTGTCGCTTGGGGTGCGGGTATTCCCCTATCTTAGTGCTTCCCTTTTTCGCTGTCTTAGGGGCTGAAGTCTCTGCCTCCACGTCTGAGACTTTCTTCCCAGCAGTTAAAGTCGTAGCACTCTCGGTCTTCAATGCGACCTTAGCGTCTGACCTCTTCTTTTTCCGCCTACGGCTTTTCTTCCCTATTGAGGCTACGTCCAGGTTGCTAGGTCCTGGCAGAGAGATGCCGGCCTGCTTGGTTTGGGCTCGGGTCATAACTCGTAAGGGAATAGGTGTGGCCTCCCCATCGGGGTTTTCGACACCAAACAGCCCTAATGGGACGGATTGCAAATTAGTTGCGCTAGAGGACGGCTTCCGCTTTGGGCAATCAATGAAAAGATGGGTGATTCTGCACTCTGCGCACCTTTGATCAACCTTGTCCCTGTTTTGCTGCTCTCTTTCAGGGCAACGTGATGAGACATGACCGGGGTGTCCGCAAGTCCAACAAGTGACTGGATCCTGTGGCTGCCCTCTTAGGCCTCTACCCCGTCCTCTTCCCAACGCCATCACTGGCACGGGTCGATAATCCATGAGGACCACGTTACCCTCATCGTCATGCGAGATGTAAGGGTATATGTATGTTTCTTCATCATTTGGCTCCTCCACGTAATGAACTGGAGCGTCGCTTGGTGGGTGGGTCACATAAGGACCAGGTGGTCTAGGAATGCCGATGGGATTTATGTCCATTCTAGGGACGGCGGGTTTCATATCATTAGGCGTGGGTAGAGCCAATGGGGCTCCCCTTCCGAAGAATGGCTGTGGCCTGTTAGCTAGATAAGGCTGGCCGTAGGGTTGCGAGTATGGAAACCTTCTTGGTAGTCTACATTATGCGGCATCATGGCGAACCTCCCGCAGTTGGCGCAAGGTCTTGACCTAGGGTCTTGACACTCGACCGGCAAGTGGTTTCCTCCACAGTACACGCACTGGATGTGCGGGCACGTTGGTCGTCTCAGCATGTCCTGTATTTTGGCTAATTCCATCTTGACCTCTGCCAGGTCTTGGTCTATCTTGGTGGCTTTCCCCTTATCTTGGGGTGATGGGTTCAACCGCTCACTAGAGGCTAGCATTCTCTCTAAAAGTGTGTGTTTATTTACCGCTTTTCTATATGGAAAAAATTGACATGAAACACCCTTTTAAACCGATGTACAATTGCAAAACCTAAATGGTAGGGGAAAAGGGATTTGTGAAAAGTTAAGTATCAATCAAATTCCGATTTCCATGCATATCATGACATATAGGACTCACTTCATTTAGGTTTGAAGAAATATTAGCACATATTAGTAGTCCGATGTTGTTTCTAAGAAGTGAAGCACTTTGTTAGAAAGGAAATCATTGAAAGAATGTTTTGTTAGAAAGAATGTTTTGTACACGATACGTTGGTTGATTTGTGGCTAATTTGTTTGAGCACTATGTGGCATTACACCTTACATTTGTTTTTTCATACATGGTATCAAGAAAGAGGAAGTCTCTTGGATGCATTACAATTGGTTGCTAAAATTATTGACCAATAATGAGAGTATGATGATCCCTGAGTATGTGTCCACTCTAATTGGAAGGCACACCTAGGTAAGCTTCGAGTAGTCTTTAAAAGATGTAGACTCTATCGTCTCTCATTGAACCCCTTGAAGTTCCAGTTTTGGGTAAAGCACAGATGCATCTTGGGGCACATGGTGTCAAAGAATGGCATGGCCCCACTGACTTCTCGAAAGTTAGGGTTATTTTCGATCTTCCACCACCAAACTAATTACAAGGAAGTTCAATGCTTCCTCGGCCATACAGGGTACTATTGACGATTTGTGTTAAACTATGCATTAATCGCTAGGCCTCTATACAGATTGTTGGTGATATTTGAATGGATCGAGGAATGCCAACAAGCATACAAAGAGTTGAAGAAGGATCTAACCACAACACCAATCCTTCAAGCCCCACACTAGACCATAACTTTCCACATTCACATGGGAGGAGTTAGCCATGGTGTTTTTTGTAAAGAAATTTTGGCATTACCTTTTGGCCACACCTTTTGTCTTCTTTGTTGACCAAGCCTTGCTTTATCTTGTTAACAAACCTTGTGCTATGAGACGCATAGTGCGATGGCTACTTCTGCTTTTAAAGTTTGACTTCTTTGTGATAGTATGCAAAGGGAAGCATCACTACATGGCCAACCACATGTCTTGCATATCCATAGGAGAAGCCCCTAGAAAAAGCATCATAAAAAATGACTTGCCTGATGCACATTTATTTAACCTATCCAGCAAAAGGAACTTGTTTGGACCTAACTTGGGCAGATGACATAGTCCAAGTGCTTGAACACAGACTACCTGAAAGATCCATCAAGAAGGCCCGACTTAGGCAACTCATCCTTAAAATACAACCCTACCAGGTTGATAGTAAGACAACTCTATATGTTAGGGCATGACGGCTTGCTGTGTAGATGCATATGTGAACATGAGATGCATGACACACTTGCAGAAGCACACGATGGAGTTGTAGGAGGGCACTTTAGCAGACACACAATGGCCCACAAGGGCTGCAAACTCAACTAAGGTGGCCTACTCTTTTTCGAGATGCAACACGATTTATAAAGCACTATGACAAGTGCCAATGGACCAAGGTACCCATTCGAAAGGAAAAAATGGAGCTAAGTCCAACCATTACAAGACAACCATTCAAGAAATGGGGAATTGACTTCATTGGACCAATTAGTCTTGCGACACAGTACTCGCAAGTCAAGTTCATCATCGTTGCTATAGACTATCTCACCAAGTGGATAGAAGCATGAGCCAGAAGGAAAAATTATGCGATAACCATTGCTAAGTTCCTTTGGGAGCATGTGATCCCACGTGTTGGTTGCCCCATTGAATTAGTTAGTGATCAAGCCAAACACTTCATTAATGAAGTGATCGCTCACCTCATGTCAACCTTTCTAATCATCCATAAAAATTCCTCACCCTACTACCGTCAAGAAAATGGCCAGGCTGAGTCTACTAATAAGATCTTAGTTAACGTCCTAAAACGACAAAGTGGTCTCTGCCTTCTTCAATGTTGTCTTCATCTTCTTTGACTATAGCAAGATATGCTCATTGAGACCTTTTCTTAGCATATTAAAATTTCTCAATATGCCCATTGGCCTCTTGTGCAGGGCCCGAAAGGCAAGGGATTTACGGCTAGAGCCCCCCTGGCACCCAAGCGTCCTCCTACTCCAAGTAGTGCCCAACGAAGAGACCTCACACGACGGGTTCGGTCCACATTCTCGGCGCGGCTGACAACCCCCTTGGTTAGGGTCAGGCAGACAGTAGATTAGTAGTATATGGGCATTCACCTAACCCAACCGTTCCATGCATGTGGGTAGGATCCTTTATGTTTGAGGGTCTCGACTTGGTGACCAAGTTCGATACTGGGCAGAATTTCTAACATGCTAAACCCTAGCTAGTACTTGAGGTGTTTATCGTATCGACTAAATTATGCCTATACGAATCCCTTGAGGGTTAGGTGATTTAGCTAAATTGGGCTACTTGTCTTGCGACAAGGAACGATTCTTTCCCAGATATGCTAAACTTATTCTAAAGGTGTAAATAGTTGCAAGACATCACAATACATGTAAACATGCGATTCATTACTTCTACGCACCAAAAGGTTTGCAATAACCCTATCTTTTCTTGCTAAAGTCCTTACGCATGTCTAAGCCATTGAATTTCATGCTTTGATATGATATGTGATCTTTTCTAATTGCAACTTCGATGAATGAAACTTACGCATGACGAATATGTAACATGCAACCCTTTTCTAGATACAACATCGTTAATGAAGTTCATGCAAGACGATTATGTACCATGCAACCTTAATCCATTCCACAAGTGTCCTTGCATGCAACATGCAAGTCTATGGTCCCATTTCCATGCTATGCAACAGACGTTAACAATTCTTTCCATGCGAGTCATAACAAGGAAGTTATTGACTAAAAGCAAGATACGCATTTTCTTTCACAGCCAAACAAGGATGCACTTAACAACTTCATCTTTTAACCCTAGGCAATATGCGTTTACGCTTGTCACTTTGAAATGCACGAAAAGGCAACATGCTACTAAGCTCGCAATATGGATAGGTAATTTACATTCATAACATTGGAAACGCAAATAACCCAATTGCATGTCATGCATTAATTCTAGTAAATCGTTCGGGTAGGCAATTTTTCCCAAATGCATTTTAACTAGGCCAGGTGAAAAATATGCATAAGTGCTTCCTTTCCATGAAAGTTATCGTGGTTAACGCATTTCTTTTATGTGGAATTAAAACTCGTGGAACCTGGGCTTAGGGGCTCGTGGGAATGTCCATGTGTATGTTTGGGGAAGAACCTCTCGCGGGTGCGCCTTGCATCTTCTTGGGAGCCATCGTAGACGTAGTGTATTTGGACTCCGGATTTGCCTTCGCCCTTACGTGATCTGCAAATTCCCTCTAAGCTTGGTAAACAGCCTCAAGATCTACCCTCTCCCCCATGTGCAGGAAGATCTTTGACCAAACCGCGGTTTAAAAAAAACCCGAGGAGGCTTGTAGGAATGGGGCTTATGGGAGCCCACCCTTAGAAGCTTCTAATGTTGAGATTCAACAATCACACTCACTAACAGCCTCTTTGTATGGAGCTTCAGGGCCAAGGACATGCAGGCTTACCTATCCCATATGCACAGTGGTACCTACTACAGTTTCCTACTTTCCTATAAAGCATTGTACTTGCTTCCTTTTCTTAATGCAATGATAGTACTCTTTTCTTTTCAGTGAAGTGTCAGTGTCATTTTCCACATACACAAGATTGTGTTTATGAGTCCAAGTCTCAATCTTGGAACCTAATTCACTTGTGTAACAAACAGTGTCTTTGTCTTCTCCATCATGAGTCCACACTTCTACTTCCATCCACCATAACTCACTGCCATGTCCTAGATCCCGCATCTTTCACATCTAAGAGGCTTTTGTCCTATCCAGAAAATGTGGAAGGGGAAGGCCAATGATTGGAGAGGAGAAGACGTCGAAGACAGGGGGAGGGACTTTGATGATGATGGTGGGGATGGGCGGCGGCTTGCGGATTGGTGCAATAGGGCGGTCCTCACGGCGGCGTTGATGGCGGACAGCATGGCATTGGCCGCAAGCAGCCTTTTCTCCCTCTCTCCCTTTGATCATCCCCAGCGTGGCAGCCTCCTCCCTTCCCCTCCCTTTGTCCACAAGGGGGGTTCATATAGCCTTGGGGGGGGGGGGGGGGGGAAGAGGTAGCCACCACGTGGCCTATGCATGCCTCTCCCTCGTCATGCTCCCCACCACCTCACTTACTCTTCTCATACTCCCTCTCCTCTAGCCATGCATCAGCTGGGGGAAGGGATAATTAGAAAAAAAATTTGCCTAAATTTCATCATTATCCAATTGCCCCTTCAAAAAGGGTGTTCTCCCACGGCTTTGCGGTCTCAAACCCCGGCCTCAATTGCACAATGTGGATAGGCTCATTGTTGCGCGTGAGAGGGTAAGGATTTAGCCACCAATATTTATGATGTGGGAGATAATCTTGCATAGTTTTTTGCGCGGGCGTGCGGTGATTAAAGCTCCTTAATATTTCCAACGGAAATATTACACTCTCCTGGCCGTTTCATCTCAAGGTTTCTTCTAGGCAAATACTCTTTGACTCAGGATACTCCTGCCCATCACATCAAACTCTGACATTGGTGGTTCTATTGTTGAGCATTGCGTGGAATCTCAGTCGCAGGCCAGTTTGCGCCATCTGCAATTCGTATCATGGATTCTACTTGCACGCGCAATGATGCTGCCCATGACCATAGGGAAATCGAGGCCACACAATCAAGCTATCTCCAGCTCAGAGGGTTTGTAACATTATTGAGTCTATGTGCTGTAATTAGCAAAAAACAGACAATTGTTGAAACCCCAACTGAGAAGCCATAGCTTCTTCAACATCAAACTTCTATTTCCCTTCATTTTCTCAAATTTTCAGTCAATTGGAGTTGTTTGCCACTTGGGTTAGAGTTATTACTCAGTTTCCAGTTACATTTGAAGCATCAAACCAACAAGAAGGAGACATTTTTTTGAAGATTCAAGTTCAATCCAAGAAAATACAAGAACGTTGTCCATTGACACTCATCTAGTGCTTTTAGCACTTATGTCATTCAACACAATCAACTTTGCCTATAATCAAATCTGTTTTTTTTGCAACTCTAGCATCAAATCAAGGAGGGGAAGACTTGAACTTGCAAGATCTTGAAGATTCCAAGTTTAAGGGCATAATAGTCACCAAATTACCTAGTATCTCTTGATACTAATCACCTAGTGCTTCTTGGCACTTATGCTCAGCTGAAATTTGTGGAGCTGATTTGTTGCTGATCTTGCAATCTCAAAATGGGCAAGGACTCACCGACATTTCGATTCAATGGTGTTGGATTCCATACATGGCAAACTAGGATCAAACTGATCCTAATGAAGAAAGGCTTGTGGTCAATCACAAGTGGTCAAGAGAAGAAAACAAGGGAAGTTGCACTTTCAATCATATGGGATAAAAATGATGATAAGGATCAAGCTATTATAAAGGTCGAATGTGATGATAGCTACATTCATCATGTTGATGATTGTGAAACCTCTTATGCAACATGGGATCAATTAGAAACCCTATTTGGAGCTCATTCCAAATCCTCAAAAAATGGTTTACTAATTGAAATTTTTAGGCTTGACATGCAAAGTAATACCTCACTTGAAACTCATTTGAATTATATGGAAAGATTGTTGACACAACTTGCAAGAATCAACTTGAAGATGGATGAAGACATTTGCATTGGAGCGCTTCTCACAAAAGTCTTCCACTTGAGTTTGATAATGTTTCTACCACATTAATCAACATGCCAAAGCCGAAACTTGTGGACATCAAAGCCTCCCTCCTCGAAGAGGAAAATAAGATCAAGAACAAGGGAGAAACAAGCATCCTAAGAGGAGACCAACAACTCCTCTATGTGAAAGGGAAGAAGAGCGTAGTCTATGATTTTTGTAAGAAAACTAGGCATATTGAGAAATTTTGCTATGCTAAGAAAAGGTCTCAATGAGCATATCTTGCTACAGTCAAAGAAGATGAAGACAACATTGAAGAAGAAGGAGAAGAAGAACCCCAATAACAAAAGGATAGGACTCACAAGTCTCTCTTTTGTAGCTCATTTTTTGATAAACTTTTTTAAAGTTTAACATGTGGACTTGCCTAATGTTCCCACCATAAGCTCCTATACTCCTCATGTAACCTCTGCACACTATAGCCTCTACACACTTAGTGAGGCCTTGTAACAGCCTCTAGCTTTGTATGGTTGTCATTTTTTCTTTCATGTCTACACTTAGCAAGGTTCTACTCATGACATCCTTTGTATACTTAGTGTCTTTTCTCATTGTGATTGAGGAGGGGTGTTGAGAAATGTGCAATCACATCCACCATAGCCTCTTTGTATGGAACAAACAAGGCAAAGAAACATACTGCAAATAAAGCCTTAGACTAGGTCATGTATCCATGGTTTATTAAAAACACGGTTGGTGATTACCATGGTCCTTTTCCACTTTTCTCCACCTACCAATACCACCTATTGTAAGCCTATAAAAGGCACTCATCCCCACACTCATTTAGTTAGTCATTCTCATCAGTTGTACTTGCATTATGCTTGGATAATATCACTATGATTGTCTATCTACTCTTCAATGATCCTCCATAGCATGCATTCTCAATATTTTAACACTATGTGACCTCGATCTTAAGGATAACCTAATGCAAGCAAAACCCCTTTTCCAAGGTATCTAGTCCAAACCTAGGATAAAAAGGTATTGGGGGGGTCTTCCAAGTAAGGGATCTTGTACTTTCATCAAGAGAACCCAAGTCCAACAAGCGGGTGCAATAAATAGGTACAAGGTTAATGTAACTAGAATTTTTTTTCCAACCCATTTAAGTAATGATGCCCAAAGATGCTACCATTGTAACAAACCATGACACTTCAAAAGGTAGTGCTCGAAGAATCAACCTCTTTGGCAAGGATAGTTCCATGGATAAAATAGAATTACATTAGGAAAAGGGAAAGGAAAAGCAACCACAATTACACAGAAGATAGAAGAGGAAGAGAAAGAGCCCACAATGGAAGCCAAAATGGAAAGAGGAATGCGTCCATGTCACCCTCAAGAAGAAATGACCAAGTCACTAGTTCTTAGTGATTCAAATATCTACAAGCAATAAATGCAAAGACTTCAAGATTTTGACTGATTGTGGAAAGACTCATTTCTTTATTTCTCCAAAGTATGCAAAGAAACTAGGCTTACATGTAGCACTGGCAACCAAGCTCTTAGTGGAACTAGTTAAGAAATAACCTCAAAATAACTTCTATTCTCACAATAAAATAGAAAGATGGATTTTAATCTAGCTGATGAATCCACTACCACAAGGTTAACTAAGGCACCTCTATGAGTGCATATTGGAAATGGACTAGTTAATTCCCAATTATGTCCACATCCTAAGGAAAACCCAAGTTTCATTGTGAAATTAGAAGAGAATTTGTGTAACAATGAGAGATGAAGCTAGAAAACCTAGAATATAACTAGCGAAAGCTTCACGCATTGCATAAGGATTGAGAAAACCATTACTTTTGTACTTGATTAAGCTCATCAACAAGGTTGATTGACAAGACAAAAGATAAAAAAGGAATCCTTTTGGATCAAGGACTTTGTGGACATCTTTACAAGAACTGACCAACTTCCAAGGAAGGAGTCGATCATGAAATCAAACTTGTGCCAAAAGCAAGTCCCATAACAAAAAACTTTTCTAAGATTGATCTTAAGGTTAGGGTACTATCAAATGAGGATTAAGAAAGAAAATATATGTCCCAAAGATTTCCTTGAATATAAGATATAATCACTATGAGTTTATTTTAATATCCTTTGGATTGACTCTTGCTCCTTTCAACAAACTAGCACATGATATCTCCAAGCCTTATTTTGACAAGTTTTTCCTTGTTTTTTGTGATGAGATTCTAGCATACTCCAAAGAAGAAGAAGAAGAAGAACATGAATGAAAATTATGGATCATGCTAGAAACACTAAGGACACATGCATGCTAAAAAGAGCAAGTGCACATTTTTCAAGAAGTAGATAGAGTACCTTGGATTCATAGTTTGTGAGAATGAAATTATAGTATATTCAATCAAGATCAAATATGTACAAGAATGGACACCTCAAAGTCTATCAATAAAGTGTGCAACTTTCTAAAATGGACTAGATGGTATATAGTCTTTATAAGGATTACACCTTGCTTGCTGCATCCCTCACTAACTTTCTCATGAAACAAACTTATATAATGTGGTCCTCAATTGAGCAATCTAGCTTTGAAAGTGTCAAGAAAAATCTAGTGAGAGCTCATATTCTAAAGCTTCCCAATCCGAGTCAAGAATTTAAGGTCATGACATATGCAACCTCTATTACACTAGACTATGTGCGTGTATAGGAGGCACATCTAGTGGCCTACTCCTCAAGGAAGCTCAAGACACATGAGAGAAATTATGTCCACACCCAATAACCCCATCATCCAATTGGCAAGAGAAGAAGCTACAAACGATATGGAAAAATATCAACAATTAAGAACAAATGTTCAAGTAAAGGAACAAAATCCCAAATTACGGCTTAAATACCAATATTTATTAAATAATAAAGATATTATGTATTTTAAAAGAAGGCTATGTATCCTAGTCAATCAAGAGTTAAAGAGAAAGATACTCTAGGAGGCATATGATTTCTCACTTTCAAGTTATCTTGCCTATGCCAAGAATCTCAATGCAGTTAAGAAGAGCTAGCATTGGGAGAAGCTAAGGGGTGATGTACTTAAGTAAGTCATTGAATACCGCAGTTTTACCAAATCCCAGGAAATCTTTAACCACTTCATGCTCCTCAAATGAAATTAGGATTCATTAGCATGGATTTTGTGTTAGAGTTTTTCTCAATCATCGAGGATAAAAGTCTATCATATTGATTGTGAATACGCTAACCAAGTTTTCCCATCTTCTTCTCGTTAAAAGAAACTATAAGTCTTCAAAAATTTCTAGATTGTTTGTCAAGGAGATCTTTGAGCTTCATGGGTTACCAAAAAGGATTGTTACTAATTAAGATTCCCTATTTGCTTTTGGATTTTGAAAGAGCTTATTCTAACCACTCACAAATTGATGGTCCAATGGAATGAGTCAATCAAGTCATAGAAGACACACTAACATCATATTGCTATAGAGAGCCTAGGCAGTGGATAAAATATCTACCCTTAGTAGAATTTACCTACAATGTCTCTTTCATCAAAACATCTAGAAAACTCCATTTTAGGCTTTATACAAGTAAGATTGTCTTACTCTGCTCAACTTCTCTGACCTAATCTAACGAAGGAAGCTTCCAAGAAGATGTTAGAAGTCATAGATGAAGCTAAACCGATAAGAAATAATATTCAAGCTACTAAGGATCGTAAATGCATATGCCAATCTTGGAAGGCAAGAATGAATCTTCTGGGAAGGAGACATGGTGTCTCTCTTTGTCCACTCCAAGAAGAGTTCACTATCCTTGGGTGAATTAAAGAAGCTAAGCCCAAGACATTGTTGACCTTACAAGAACATCAAGTTCCTGGGGACTAGTACATACAACCTATTGCTTCCCAAACACTTGAAAGTCCACAATGTCTTCCATGTCAGCTTGCTAGAGACTTATCTTTCCAATCTTGAACGTGTTCTTGATGGCTAAAAATTTGTAATGCAAGGTTGAGGAGTCCTTGAGCTTCAGCCTAAGAAAGTACTTATTGTAAAAGGGAGGATCATTAGGAATAGAATCCTTTGAGAATACATCATCGAACAGATAGACTATCTGGAAGAGGATGCCACATAGATTGATGAACAAAATTTATGTAAACAACACCCCAAGTTTTTCTTGAGATGAGGACCATCTTGACTCCTCTAAGGGTAATGTCTGGAGGCTCGATATTAAAAGAGCTTGTGAATAAGGGCCTCTACAAATGTTGAAATAACAAAAGGTTTATAAGGTTATAAGATTAAATAGTCTTCATAAGGTTGAAATAACAAAAGATTGATAATGTTATAAAATTAAATAGTCTTCATAGTCATTTTTTCCCTCATCATTTTTCCAAACATCTTCTTCAACTTGTTATAATCATGAAAGCAAATTCTATGTTGGAGAGAACAATGAGGTAGAGGAAAGAGACGGCTAGATCAAGCAAGAAGAAATCCCTCTCCATCATCATCAAGCTACCATGTATCTCAAGCATCAGAGTAAGACATCATCATAATCAAGAAAGAGAAGAAGTTGAAGGTGATGACTATGGCATCAAGTTGTGAAATGACTAATCATTCTACCATTTTGGATTGTTTTCCAACCATGAACATGAGTGAAAGAGGAGTTGGCATTGAATCATAAGAAAAAGGCAAGTTAGATAGGCTCATATCATTTGAGAGGCTATGTAAGCCCATTATAAGCTTAATGGGGGGAGCCTTACTAGAGATGCTAGTATCTTTTCTTTTTTCTCACTATGCTTGAAAGGGGGGGGGGGGGAGAGAGAGAGAGAGAAGGGCATGATCAGAGAATATCTAGAGGGCAAAGAGACAATGGGAGCACACAAAATTGAAGACCTACATAGATATATTCCTTTCTTGTCCCATCGGTTTTACTAATTCCCTTCCCTTTCTATCCATTAGTACTTTTTTTTCCTACCAGACTATGTTCCTTGCCCAATCCAATACTAACCATGTTTATTGTCTATCGTTTGTTGTCTATTGGATCATATCTCATATATTTCCCACTCCCATCATATTGCCAAACTTGTTAAAGAAATCCCTTCTTGAAAAGCCTAAAGATCCCATATTTTTTGATTAAGCCATCTCCACCAAAAGTTCCATATTCTTAGCCTAGTTTAAAGTTTCTTAAGCTCTACCCTCTCCAAACTTCTCATTTCCATCTATCATGAATTACTAATCACTCTTTTCCTAAAACCAAGAAATCCCCTTTATTCTTCACCCAAGGTTCATCTCAAGGATCATGATCGGGTTCTAAGCTAAGGAGCACTATAAGTATCAAGGAAGAAGTGCACGAGGGATAGTTCATGTTTGTGGAAGTGTTGGAATTGGATGGAGATCATACAAGCAAACCAGGTTCTACCCACATTGACTCAAACCTAGGTATTGCTCATAGTATAGGTGTACAATCTAATTGATTGGATTTTTAAATATATAAATGAAGGAACAATTATAGTTTCCTATAAGGAAACTCATTGTTTTAAGGTTACAAATCAAAAATAAAAAGAGCTAGTATAATAGATGGCACATTCCAAACCGATTTGCAATTATCCCATAATTTAGAAGGTTAATACTAACTAGATTAAGATGATCATGATTCTTCTACTTGGAAAAATACTTTCATTTAGAAAATTGGGTGAAAAGAATATTATCTTCTTCACTAGTAGAATATTATGTCCTTAACTAGTAGGATATTATCTTCTCCATGAGATCTAAGATAGACTTTCTTAAAGTGAATATCAAGTGTACACACTTGGAAGACCCTCTTCCAAATTCCATTAGAAGGGAAGGACTTCCCAAGTCTCTAGCATCAATCATTGAGTTGATCTAAGTTGGAAATTAGAGACTAAGGTTGACAAAGACCTAAGACCTCAACAAGGTTAGAACTTACAAAAAAATAAAGTTCTAAGGGACGGTGTAGACCAAACTAAGAATGACATAATGATTCCAAAAGGATTTGTTCCCTTCCAAGAAGAATAGGATAAGGCCTAGTTCAAGTCTATGATAACCTGAATACTTGGGTAGATCCCCCATACTAGAGAGCAAAGGCACTTAGATAGATTCTATGCACATATTTGTATTTGCAAATGAATACTTGATGCATTGCATGTAAATGTTTGATTGTGTGTGTATTCTAATTCATAGTATGGCAACATAGGTTGATTTTGAGCAACATACTTGATCTTCCCAATGTTAGTTTTCCATTGTGCTCTTTTATTAAGGAGCCAAAATTTGTCTACTTTGAATGCTAGGACAGACTCCGAATGTGAGGGGTCCCTTCATAGAGACTTGTAGTTAGCTAGGAGGCACCAAGTATCCAAGGGTGTTCTAGCCATAATTCCTAAGGTATACTAGATGTATTCTAGGACTAGTCTAATCCAACTACAAGCTTGGGATAAGTCACACAGAAGCCCTTGCCTCCAATGATAGCCGAGGGTAGGTTAGCGATTTGCCTATGGATGAAGTCCAATTTACAAACTCGGAATTGATGGAATAAAGCAAAAATTGTACACCATTTTTCTTGGAATAAGAATCCATGTTTTCTCAAAGTTTGTGTTAACTTATATTTATGTTTCTTCTAATATTACGTCAAAGAATGTGGTCTAATCGGTTAAATAAGGAACATTTTATAATGTGTCTAACTTAGTTATGGTAGGATTAATTAGATAACTAAAATAATGTCTTCGACGAAAGCACGTTGGTGAAATCTGGATGGGTTTATCCTATGATAAGATGGTCTCCATTTGTCGAGAGGTTTCCCAACGAAATGTTAGATTAGGAAAAATTTAAGAAGAGCTAGATATTTGACTATCTTAGAGCATTACCCAAGAGATTACTTAGTGTTGTTCCATGGGATTGGAGTGAGACTCTACACTATGAGAAGAGGGGTTAACACATCTACCTCCTTCTCATTTCTCACTCTCTTTGAACCAAGTGTGTCAGTAGTTTACTTTAGGTTGTGATGTCTTGCTACATAAGTGGTTACCTAAAATCGGTACTAGAACCTTTGTTAGGAGACCTTAGAAGTTAATTGGGACCCTTTTTCCAGGTCGACCTTCTAGGGTGAGGTGAAGCTTCCCCATTGAGAGTAGACTCAAGTGATTCTATATCAAAAAGTTTGGATATTCCTTGGGAATTTTCAATGGAGCTGCCTAGATGCATCCCTTGATGGACTATTGTGCTATTGAGGGTTCACTAGTTAGGCACATCACGTTGTTACTTAAGATACTCATCATGTTTACAGGGTAGAGGAGTCAGTAAAATGACATGTAACTTTGCATGAATTGATTGATGCATAGATACGTGCATCAAAAAGAAAAGGCCATCAAAAGGTTATGAGAAGGAGCCTAGATACGTGCCAATGTTAGGAGGCTGTGATACAGTGCCACATCAAGTAAAGCACGAAGGCAATGATTCATTCGTGTTATACCATTGCTCCCAGATTTTACACATCATTATCCCTCATCATTACCCACAAAATGTCACGTGATTGGCATCTGTTTTTTATAAATTGGTGCTTGCATCCTATATAAGTTTCATCCACCTTCACTAAGATAGTGAACCTACTCTATCGTCTTCATTAAGGGGGTCCTTGTGGTCTATTACCTTGTTCTTATTTTTTGAAAGGACGGCAATGTAAGTAACGTCCACAAATTTTTGAGCGTGTCCAGCGGAAAGAACGGCGGGGGACGTCCAGAAATGACGGGATCTGGAGGCTGTGGATAAATTTGAGCATGTCGGACGTAAAGAACAGGCGACGCCCACAAATGAGACGGGATCGGATCGGGCGGCAAACGAGGGCAAAAGCCAAGGAAAGGACGGCACCCTCGTGTTTCTTTCCTCGGAAGCATCGCCCCCGCCGAGAGAGCAAAGCTGAGCTTAAGAGACCAGGAGCGCGCAGTGGTGAGTGAGTCAGTCGCCAGAGAGAGAGAGAGAGAGAGAGCTCTAACCTCTTCTTCTTCTTCTTCTCTCTCTCGCTCTCGCTCTCGCTCTCTCCTCAGCACCATCAACTATGCCTCCTTGCCATGCAGCCTGTCTGTTGCCCTTGATGATGTCGCTGTTGTGGCTCTTGGCCACCCAGCTCCCCACCTCCCATGCCCTCATCCATCACCACGTCACAAGGCTCCACCTCGCCGAAAAGAGCCGGGACAGCTCGCTATTGCTAACAAACCAACCTCTATGGTTCAACCAAATTGTGGACCACTTCAATCCCCAGGTCCTCTCCCTTCTTTCCCTTCTCTAATTTAACTTAGAAGATTCTAAGTTTTACACATCTTCCCCATGCAAGGCTTGTTCAATGGAGAGGAGCACCAGCATCATGATCTTCCTTCTTTTGCACCATAGACTAGGTGCAAAACTATGGGCTTCTCTAGTCGCAAAGGTATATGGATATACCTAGTAGGTTTAGAAGTAGAGGTACCATATACCTATGTTTGGAAGTAGAGGTACCATATACCTTGCTCGTTATCCCACATGCCCCAAGCACATCAAGCTACCTAGACAGCATAAGCTCATGATGTTGGGCTAGGAAAACAAAGGCAAATGAGGTTATTTTAGACAAGGGAACATGTCAACACTTCTTTTGTGTTTGGGCTTTGAAAAAACCCTAAGAAAGATTACATTGCAAGTCAGTTGTGTATTGTGCTTACACAATAGAGGCTTTTTGTCGAAAACTTGGGTTGGGAAAATAAGGCAAAGGAGATCCTTTTTCCATGAGGGATTATGCCAACAGTTATTTGCATTTGTACATTGAATAACCCTCGACAAATATTATGTTGCAAGTCAATTGTACAAATGTGTTTAAAAACTAAAGGCTTTAATATGCAAAAAGTGCTTCTTTTTTCGATGTATAGTATATTAACAATAAAACTATGTGCTCTCTCCTTTTTGTATAGACTACAATAATTAAAAAATATGTGCTCTATTTTAGAAAACATGCTTAGAATGCATACATGGGTTAAGCACCTAGAACGTAAAGCATAAACTATGGCCCAATTGGGTATTTGAACTCCTCACTTAACTTGATACATTCAAGTCTCACAAAAGTGAGAGATGTGATCATGCCTAGAACACGAACCATCAACTGTCAGCTAATGGCTTGAGTGGATGAGGGAGTGGATACCATGAGCAATCCACCATGCACCATTCCATTCCATAGATTGTATCTATTTAAAAAAATTCATAATGCCATTTGTTGGCATGCATAAGCATGAATATATTTTCTTAGGAATACTTGAAGATAAACAAAAGGTTAAAGCTTCTGATTTATAATGAGCAAGCTGCTTAAAGCCTAGGAGGTATTACTTCCTCTTCTTGTGATTGAAAGAGACCTCTTTCATTATGATAGGGCTTCCTTCTTTACCCTTCCTAGAACCCATGTGAACTCTTTGCAAACTTCTTACTTTCAAAGGGACACTACCAAACCTAGGGGTTTCATGGTATCTAAGCATGCTCATTTACTTGTGAGTCTATACTTTAGGTGATTCAACTCCCATTGAAAATACTTTTGCTTTCTTAAGTTTTCTACGAAGACCCTAAGGCTTTGAAAGAAAAACAAAGGTTTCTAGGAACCTAGTCCCATGAAAATACCAAAAGGCATAGAGAAGAGTATTTGAGGGTGTCCACCTTGTAGCTTTACATGGATTGATTAAGTAATTACCTTGTAGGAAATTACTAAGCAAGTTAGATAGCTAACATGCAAGATGTAGCTAACTCTATCCCTCTCTCATTAAATTTCAAAAGACAATAAAATGAACCAAAGATTGAAAAGGCAAAGAGCACATTACAAAATTGAGCACAATTTTTCCCCATGCATAGAGAGGACCACTCCTCTATGGATGTATTTGGGTGTATTTCTATCTTTAAAAAATAACCATCCTAAACAAATAACACCATCAAACTCGGCATGTAGTGGCTCTTGTTTTTCTAGCAAAGAATAACTCTCATTTTTTAGGAGATGTATCTAATAGTTAAAATGTAAATGATCTAATGAATGTTTTCATGGCACCTTAATTAATTGATTTTTTTGCCTCATGGTTACATAAAAGAATAATAGCCAACTATGCTAGGGTTAGCACAAAATAAATACATGGGGATGCCTTGATAAATGTATGCTCCAAAGTAATGGATGCATCACATACAAATTAACATGCAGGGCAATTACACTCTAATCTCTTTTCTGATGTCATGAGATTATTAGTTGCACTCAAACAACTAAAACATCAAGATATTTAGGTGAATGAAAATGAATGAGCAATGGAATTGAAAGAGTAATGCTAACAATAACATGTAGAAAAGGCTATAATTTACTCTCTTACACTAGAGCAAGTAATTCTAAATGCAACATACTCTCGAGTCATGGATTAAAATACTTGCCTACTAATAAAATGAAAAATTAAAATAATTTGCAACACTCAATGCTGACCAAAAATTGCTCACACAATTTACTTGAAAAGTTAAAATGAAGAAGAACAAACCAAACTGATCAGAGTCCCTAAGAAGAGCCCAATATTGAGACATCTTTAAAAAAACCATCCAGTGATTAATTCTTCATAATAAAAAACATTGAGGATTGCTTGAGGCAAAGCAGGGGATTGAAACCTCATACCCCCTTTGTGAATAGTTAAACCATGCATTGATTGACCTTGTTGGTCAAACAACACTAGTTGCTATGCCACGCCTAGATTAACTCTATTTGGTTTTCTTTGGGCCATGCATTTCTTTCCCTACATAAATGTTCAAACAAAAGCTATGCTCTTGATCCTTGAAATACCTACAAAAAATATATGATTCCTCCTTTTATTATCATATGCAAATGCTACAATTGTCTTGCTAGAAACTCTTTACTAACAAAGGACAATCACATAGGTACTAAACAATGTGGTTCATAGATGCTGCTAATTCTTTTGTAAGAAAATAGAAGATAGTAGAGCACATGAATCTATAAGCAAGTGATGAACAAAGAATATGGAGAATTAAAAATTTTGATTGTTGTTGCAAATGATTACGGTAGATAACTTATGCTTCCTAGCTATGCGCTTCTATTAGGAAGCTTTGATAGCGCATATTGAAATAGGAGAGGACAAAGGATGTCTATGCAAAAAGTCATGGCTAAAGCTTATAAAGCAAGCCACAAATTGATATACTAAATAGAGCATTGCATGCATGCTTTTTTGGCATGCGACCAACATTGATTCCATTGAACATTTTTTTGTAGATCAATGAATCCACCCCCCTCCGCATCTCACCTCAAGTAGTTTGGTGGGAAAAGTTGTGCCATGACAAGGCCTCCAAACAAGAAGTTAGCATAGTAATGACTCTACACATGCACATAGCTAGGCTAACAATGTGCCAATTCCCTCTATGGTTTGTCTTTAGATATTTGGCCATTGTTGGACATCATTTGATGTTGAAATTGGGACCTATTAGGTCATCATCTAAGGTTACTAGCCACACTATAACAAGACCATGAGAAATGCATGTAGCTAGGTAACAAGCAATGTCCATTTTTATTATTTTATTTGGTTGAACAACCCCCCCCCTTACCTCGAGGGTTGACATTGGGACACTTCTAATGGGAGGTACTACAAATAAGTTAAGAGAGATGGTCATGATCTAAGTCAAAGAACTCATCCAAGTTTGTGGCTTAGTAAGATGCTTGGAAGAGGGGATCATCATGCTATCTCATGTAGAATTGGTCATATGTTAGATTGTGCTAGTCATTGTACATGCCAAGTGGGGCCTCTTCCATAGTGGGTAACTAAGCATGGGTAATAGGTGTTACTTGAGCTCATAAACATTAGAATGTCTATTTATGGACTAGATTTATGGAACTTTGGAAACTCAAAGAAAATCTATTTTGTCAAATTGAAGAGGTTCCTTTAAGTCATTGCCTTCATTCTTTTATCAAACCTCGATGCACAAGCACTTGTCCTAGTTAGCACATTCATTATCCATGCAACAATCCTTCTTCAATCCATCACATAAGTCTTTCTCAAAGAGAAAGAATCATACCTCCAACCTCACAATTCCCTTTAAGGGCTTGACATACTTCCTTTAATATGCCATGATTTTGTATAACACTCTTAGGCTATTAGGCATCAAATTTCACCTCAAATTTCCTCTATCAAGATTCTTGAATTTACAAATCCAAACAAGAGACATTTTACAGCCATCTTATCATACAAAATGCTACATTATGTGGTATATTTTGGCAAAAAAAAGTACACTTTTGATTATGCAAACCATTGATTCAAGAGAAATACATGGCTTAAACTTCTACCATTTTCAAAATGCTCCTTGCAAGGATTAATGTCTAAATTCTTAATTTGACACTAGCCATACTCTAGCGCCTATGGTGCCTACTCTAGGTTTACTTTGATCTCAATTCCTACCTTATTAAAATAGTCTATCATCATCTAATTTTCTTTTCTTTTCCACAAACACGAACACATTGAGGGTTTGAACTATGCTTTGTTCTTGCCTAAGATCACTATTAAATACATGGAGAGATCTTGTAGTCTCAAACACTTATAGAATTTATTGAAGTGCAACAATAAGACTATTTGTGTTGATGCATGCACATTATTCAATGTAGGTAAATTTTTTATCAAAGTTTTCTTTAAAGACCTCCTTACATCTCACAATATTTTGTGCTTCAAATATGTGTATGATCTTGTGTGCATAATTAATCAAATTGATGTTTTTTTTTGGAGATATCAGGCCATTAGCAAAGTGTTCCCACAACGCTATTATGAGTTCACTGACTATTTCAAGGACCCAAAAGGACCAATTTTTTTGGAAATTTGTGGTGAAGCCGAATGCAGTGGAATTTGGAATGATTACTATGCGGTATGAAACTCTATTTGGTTGCCACTTCCCTAATAAACAATGTGTGAATTAATGACATGTTACACAAATTTTTAATAACTACATAAATGGCCATGCTTACACATTCACTTGGAATCAACATTGGAGTTCACACTAAATCAACATGTGAAAGTTTGCAATACCCCTTAATTCATTATGCTAACGGCAACTTGTATACTAGAATGGTTTAATGTATAGTCTTCTTGCATGGGTGGCACACTCATGCATGCTTATTCTAGAGTCCACAATGTAGGCATGCATGATGGGGTGTTTGGGGTCTTATGTTACACTTTAGAGATCTTTTTAATGGGACAGTAATATGCTATCTAACCACATATTTAGGAATTCGGGAATTTTCATAAAGTTTGAGAATTCCTAATGTGATTAATATTTGGACACATGGTCAAATATTATCCCCTCACTTGAATGTGACATTTTCCATAGATACTATATAAACAATCCCCCCAAGTCCCACCCTCAAATATGGGGTTACGAGTTAGCCATTTGGTCAAATCTTTTCTCCTTATTTGAAAGTGAAACCTGGGAGATTCCCAGATTCTGTAATATGGTATTATTATAGGTAGCATGGTCTTGCATGGATATGTACTTTAAGGATCATTAATGTGAAATATATCATTGATAGAAAATGGTCACTATTTCAAGAAAAAAATTTAAGCAAGTGATATAACTAGACAAGGGATCATTCATTTAAAATATGTCATTAGTAAACAATGATCATGTTTTTAAGAAAAAAATTAAAGGAAGTGATATAATTGGACAAGGGATTTCATTGATAATCACACGTTTGTCTCCAGGTTCTAGCAAAAGATGTGGGAGCAGCAATTGTTACATTAGAACATCGATATTATGGAGAAAGTATACCAACTAACGATTTTGCAACAGAAAGCCTCAAATATCTTACCTCAAGACAAGCATTGTTTGACCTAGCAACTTTTCGTAAATATTATCAGGTACACTATGTTTTGGTCTCTTAGTATACTCTAATATAATATTATAACTCTTACAATTTACCCTTGGAAAATTTTCAATTACGAAAATTTTCCAACTAATCATGAGGATAATATATATTTGCCACACTAGAAACATATGTAACTAACTAGAATACGATAGAGAATATAGTCTAAATTTCACATTCACTACAATACACAATTATTGGTTCAATTTTCTTATATTTGGGAGTTCTAATAGATTATGAATCAACTTTCTCAAGCTTATACATACCAATTACTTTTTTGAACAATAGATTTTGTGCACTAATTATCAAATAGACACATAACACATAGTAAAAATGTCATATTAAAATTAATGACAATGAAATAGGTATTATTAAGGTTTATATATAGCATGCTAAGTCAACTTACATTTTTTTTGTAGGCATATGTTTCAAAAATACACATGCTAAGTTATCACACAAAGCCTTTAATTCTGGTCTAACATAATGCATTATTAATAAGAGAGCATTTCAACACATTTGAAACCAAGATTGTGCATGGAGAAAGAGGGGTAATTATTGTCAAAAGGAGAGAGGAGAGAAAAATGATGAGATTATGAGACCAAACAAACATACATACACACATATATCATGCATACATGCACAGACAATGTTTCACTAGCAGTGAAAAGGACAAACCTCACTCACAACCCCAAAAACACGAAAGAAAGGAGTGCTGAAAAATTGAATGACTTTGTCAAAGTTTGGAACTCACAATATTTTCCAAACTCGAGCAAAGTGAAAGACTTATCTTGTATCTACAGAACACATAAGATGTTGAGTAAGAAAACAACCAATAAACTTCTTTATCTCAATTTTCAAAGTTTGAGAAACCACAAGCAATCTACTCCTCAATCCTTGAAGCTCTTCCACAATAAAAGCTTTCAGTATCCAAATTATATTAAGTATGACTCTCCTCTCTTCTTACATAGGAGGCAAGTTTTCATACATCCGATGGGTCCCTACTTCTCAACGTTGAGGGTTTATATAGTTTCCTCCTTCCCTCAAACACAAGAAAATCTTAATGCTTTTGTGTTTCTAATGAAAAGCATTATTTCTTTTCTCTCTTTTTATTTTTTTTTTCTCTTTTTAAAATCTTAATAATGTAATTACATGATTAGATTATTTAGTTGTTGGTTGGTGGTCTACATATTGCAAGGAGAATGAGATATAGGAGATGGAGTCTTTCCAACACAAGTTGCACCCTATCACCAGCTCTATAGTCTTGAACTTTGCTAGTATACTTTCATATCAACATGAGCATTTCTTGTTTCTTACAACCAATTGATGCCATCATAGATTGTGTCTATTACAACTTGCTTGAAACATGTAAACAAGCAAAGATATCCAATGCTCCGTGCCACAGTTATTGCAAACTCGTCCGCATTATCATTCATAAGGTACTAGTCCAAAACTGACCAACATGTCTACTTGTGACCTTTTTCACCCCAATCACGTGCCCCTATATTAGTCTTATATTATGCTCCATGTCTCCAAAGCATGGCCACTAATTAGGCTAGCAGGCTTCCTTAAATGTGATCAACAATCTCCCTAATAATCAACACTCTAGCCTCTTCACAAGTCACATAGCCAACCCTAAAAAATAGCACCTTCCCCATACTTGCATTATCCCCTTTGAGATGGAGTGATCTCCACTGAATTGGCCTCCTAATCAACGTTGTGGCATGATATACAACCATCTTGCTATCATGTGGGCCAACTCCAGATACGCAACACTAACTCTTCTTCCTTCTCCAACACCGCAACCACCTCAGTTATCTCACTGCAATAAACATAGGGAGCCACAATGTTAGATGACTGCCACCTCCAGGATAGCCTATTGCTATAAATGAATATGGTATCCTTCTCTTCTATAGATAAGTTGGGCCTCCATAGCCACCTCGCTAAGCTAGTTCCTCATTTGGAGATTTCATAGTTATCTCATGAATAAAACACCTATGTAGAGAGGCTGTCAAAGTCTCTATGCTTTTAGTAATGGCAACTAGAAGAATGATTCTAGACTTATGTCCTTGAAAAATAACAATTCCTTCATCAATCAATGTGTTCAAATTAGCATATATAGAGTCAAGAAGATAAGTGCCCACTCTTGACATTATTCCACCATCACCAAAGATATCATCATTAAACAGAGAAAGCACTAATAGATGATTTCATAAACTTGACACGAGTGCTTGGAAAAGTTGATGCATGCAATATTTCTTGAGTTTTGTCTATCCATTTCTTCTTTGTTATACTTAGCACAAATGTAGTTTGATCTTATGTCATTGTACTTGCAATAATATGATACCCCATATCCTAGTGGTGATGTATACCCTCGCTTGAATATGAAAAATCAAGCTCCCCCATGATATTTTAGGTGAAGGTAAAAACCAAAAAGATACTTTGTCTCCTCCCAATAAAATTGTCAAGGTAGGACCTTGAAGTTGACCTAAGTCTGCTTGAAGAAGAGACATTTGAGAGTGTATTCACTTGTCATACACTAGATGAACCCTTTGTGCTTTGCCTTTGTTTGTAACTTCCAAAACATAAAATAGGAAGAGCTCGTTGTACCCTCAATTTTCAAAAATGTTGGAGATATCCTTAGCTTTGGCTATCCATGGAGCATCATTATAAATGTGACCCTTTGCAAGAGTCAAGATCCCATTGGCATCTAGAACCAGATTAACCAAAATAATAATTCCAAGTCTCTTTTTTCTGATAGGAAAATATTTTTCATATATACATGCCGTGATACCATGCAAAATGTCCTAGTGTGATTCAACTTATTGTTATATCTTAAAATCAAATCTCCTTTTTTAATGCTTTTATTTCTTATTTTTTAATGAAACATTTGAAGTTTTTTTCTTGACTTCTTTCATAATAATCACATGTCTCTTGCCTGTTTCATTATGCTTCTTGCAATTGCAACAATCTCTCTTTGAAATAATATTTATCCTCACTCTCACTCAATTTTTCAAGCATCCTTAGCTCATTACTTCTATAAGCAATAAATCTTCTCTTCCATAAACCATCTTATACGGAGAAAACCCAATACTCACGTTCTTAGATAAATGGTAAATCCATAGTGCACTCGCAAGCTCAATATCCCATGTTTGAGGACAACGGTCATTAGTCATCTTTGATGAAATTCAAAATAGCTCACCATTTCTCTCATTCATAATCATTGCATTGAGGATAATAAGGCAAAGCGAATCATTTTGTTATCTTCATTTTCTCACAAAGATAATCTATCAATTCTCCTTTGAACCAAGTCCCTTATCTAATAAAGTTTCTAAAGGTGTTCCAAACTTGCAACATATATCCTCATATATAAAACTTCCCACACTAGTGGCTCTTATATTCTTAAAAGCTTTGGCTTTTGCCCAACGGGAGAGATAATCAACTACAGTCAAAATATAAATATTTTCACTTGATGTATGAGATAAAGAACCAATTGCATGTATTCTCCATTTTTCAAAAATGTCATAAGCCAGAATTGTCTTTCTTGTTTTTGGTTTTAGAATTATTTTGCTCATTCTTTGACATTCATGACATGATCTGCACCGATGATTTACATCTTTAAGAAAACTTGGCCACATATATCCTTCAATAAAAGTTTTTTGAAGTGTAATTTTGTAGGCATAATTTCCTCCACAGGCTCCCTCATGGTTACATTCAAGAATATGATATATGTCATTCACTAATTTATACCTTCTAGCTCTTCTCAAGAACCCATAATTTTTTTCTTTAATAGGAATACTGGATGTTACTTTTCCAGTCAAAAGAAATTCTTCTTTCAACTCAAGTGTTTCCCTTCCTCTATACAAAGGAAAATCTACTCTAATAGCAAACACTTGATAGATTGTAACTTGGGAGCATTATGAGCTTCCTGATTTTCTTCTTTGGCCATGTGTTCCAAACTCTAGGCTTCAAAATGATTTAAATCTCTCAAGATTTTATTACACGTTCTCTTAAGTTTGGGATTCTTGATTTGTGATACTTTGAGAATTTGCTTTACTAACAATAGAGCATCACCTCTAATCCTCAATCTTCAAATTCCCATTCTTGACAGAGTGAATAGTTGCATGCAAAGTTGCCTATTTAGCTTCATGTTATTGGTTGCCTCAATTTTAATAGTTTCCTTTCTAATCAAATTTCCTTATGGATCATAAACCACAATTCCACTTGATGATGCTTGATGTGCTTTTCGATACAATCCATCAAAATACATAAAAATTTAATTTTCCATTTCTAGTTTAGCTTCTTCTTCGTCCCCAAATTTTCCTCTTAATAAGAATGAGCTCCCCCTATAGGTCAAAAGTGTAATGAAAGAAGCTCTGAGAGGACAAAGAAGAAGAGCTGAGGAGAGAGAAAGAGAGCAAGAAGAAGAATGAAGAAGGCTAGAAGAAGAGAGAGAAAGAGAAAAGATGAGAGAAGGAAGGAGGAAGCCATGGAAGTTGGAGATGAAGGTGAAGAGTACGATCTTGATACTAACTGGTTCCCCTAATCTGGGGCTCTTACACCTTATATACAGTGATCAGTGTGACTGGGTGTCTAAACCCTAGTCGGTGTGTATCTCGCTCGCTTGTTACAATCCATCCCCACTCGGAAGGTTTTTGCCCACAAAAACAAAGAGAAATAGAGGGGACTGATGGGTGGGCTAAGGGAGGGTTGTAGAGTACTACTCTGAGCCCTTTGACAATGAAAATTGGGTGGGTAGAGACTAGGGATAGCATGCAGTCCAGGACCAGTCTACTGAAGTAAACAGGTCATAACTTTTGATAGCTGCTCCAAATAGGGTATACCACATGTCGAAATGGAGCTTATGACGAGTAATTTCAGCATATGTAGAATGCACATGCCTAAGATTTGAGTAAGTACAAAACTATTCTAAAACAGTGTGCAGTCTGCAAGCAAAGGGTAGTCAATTGGGGCATGACCGGCTAGTCCTCCAATTGTTGGGCCTCACGGAGGTAGGGAAACTCATTGATGATGGTTGCTAGGTGCTAAGAGGCTTCTTCCAAGGGTAGGCCTTTCCATTTAATGAGGTATTCTTTAATGGATTGGGACCGTAAGTGCTTATCTTGCTGCCCAATGATTGCTTCAGGGATATACTGAGTGATGCCTTCTTCATCTATACGGGAAAAAGTTCTTCCACATAGTCCACTGAGGAGCCTACAAAGGGTTTCAGCTGGCTGACATGAAACACATTGTGGATTTTGGTGGTAGGGGGGGGTTCTAAGGGGTAGGCTAAGTCACCAACTCTCTTCAGGATTTAGTATGGGCCATAGAAGCGGTGGGCCAGCTTGTTACTACTGCCCTCTTTGAGAGTCGAGTAGCGGGACTTAGGTACTTTCAAAAGGACCAATTCCCCTTCTTGGAATTCCAAATGCCTTTGTTTCTCATCAACATAGAGTTTCATGTGTGTTTGGGCCTTTTGAAGGTTCAGTTTTCATTGCTGAAGTAAAGCTTGCACGTGATCCAACTCAGTCTGACTTTGAGGATTGATCTTATCATTAAATAAGATTGTGGGTAGGGGAACCTTATACCCATATAAAGCCTCAAAAGGGGAAACCCCAATGCTAAAGTGTGTGGAGTTATTATATGCAAACTCAGCCAAGTGAAGCCACGCATCCCAACTGTGCTCTACATCATGGCAAAAGTGCCTCAAATATGTCTCAAGCCATTTGTTCACTCTTTTAGTCTGGCCACTATTTTGAGGGTGGTATGCAGTGGATGGAGCAAGCTTGGTCCCCATGGAGGTGAAAATTGTCTGCCAGAAGTTTTTACTCATAAACTTTGCATCCTGATCATGTACTATGACCTGTGGCAAGCCATGCAACTTGAAGACATTTTCCATAAACCGAGTGGCCACCTAAGAGGAAGTGTATTGGATCTTAGTGGGGATAAAGTGGGCAGCTTTGGTGAGGCAATCAATGGCCACATAGATACTGTTCCACCCTTTCTTAGTCGCAAGAAGTCCAGTGATAAAGTCCATTGTGATGTGAGTCCATTTCCCTTCAGGGATAGGAAGAGGCTACAAGAGGCCAGCGGGCCTGAGTGTACTATCCTTGTTCTATTGGCATGGAACACATTTGGTCACAAAGTCCTTGACATCCCTCCATAAGCCTTTCCAGTGCTCTTGGCAATCCTATCATATGTTTTGAAAACACCCAAGTGACCGGTAGTGGGGCAAGAATGCATCTCTTCCATGATCTTCTATATGAAGGGGGAAGTGTGGGGGATGACAATCTCACCATGGGACCAAATAAGGCCATGCTTGAGCATATATGGAGAGTTTTTAGCCATGACCCCATGCTGTAATTTCTAAAATGTGTGGCTGAAGTAATCATCTAACAAGTAAGTCTCTTGAAGCTCTTCAACCCAATCATTGTGAAATTCTGAGATAGAGGACACTCTGCATGCCCACATTCGAGAGAGTGAATCAGTCACAATATTATCCTTACTCCGAGTGTGTAAAATATCAAACTCATAGTTCTGTAAGGTTGCCACCCATCGCCTTTGCTTAGGAGTCAAAGTAGACTGAGTCAAGAAGTACTGGAGGACTTGGTGGTTGCTTTTTACTTGGAAGCGGCTCCCATACAAATAGTGGTGCCATTTCTTGATGGCATGGAGAATGGTCAACATCTCGTGGTCATATACATTCATTTGTATCTCTTTCTCATCAAGCTTGCAGCTCTCAAATGCAATCACACTATGCTCTTGCAACAATACTGCACCAATATCCTGGCCATTGGCATCACAATGAATGGTAAATAGCTTAGAGAAGTCAGGGAAAACAAGGATGGGGGACTGAAGTAAGTGCATCCTTTAACTGTTTGAAGCTATGATCCGCAGTGACATCCCAAAAGAATGACTCCTTTTTCAAGCAATCAGTTAAAGGTGCTGCAATGGTGGCATAGTGCTTAATGAAGCATCTATAGAATGAAGAGAGACCAAGGAAGCGACGCAAAGAAGTGGTGGTGGAGGGAGTGGGCTAGTCTCTAACATATTGCACCTTCTTTGGGCCGCCCTATATACCATTTTTGCTCACAATGTGTCCCAAGTACTGTATAGATGTCTGCATGAATATACATTTGCTTTCCTTTGCAAAGAGTCAATGCTCTCTCAAAATGTCAAACACCCTCCGAACGTGTGTCAAGTGCTCCATGGATGACTTGCTGTAAATGAGGATGTCATCAAAGAAAACAAGCACAAACTTGAATAGAAAGGGCTGTAGGATTTTATTCATGAGGCTTTGAAAGGTGGCGGGGGAATTAGTCAAACCAAAAGGCATCACTAGAAAATGATAGAGTCCATGATCAGTCCTAAAGGCTGTTTTGACCTCATCTCCTACCCGCATACAAATTTGATGGTAGCCAGAGTACAAGTCAATCTTACTGAAAAAGCATGCCCCTTTCAACTCATGTTGCAAATCATCAATCCGTGGGATGGGGTAGTGGTTCTTCACTGTAATTTTGTTCAAGTCTCTGTAGTCAATGCACATGCAAAAGGAGCCATCTTTCTTTTTGACTAAGAGGATAGGGGATGCATAAGGGGAAGAACTCAGTTCAATGAAACCCATCTCTAACAACTCCTTGATTTGCTTTGCAACCTCTTCACGCTCACACTCTATAGGGGGGTTTATTTTCTGGCTTGGAATGGGGCACTAGGTCAAATGGGTGGTCCACTTGTCTCTTGGAGGGAAGGGATGTAGGCATCTGAAATAGGTCACTGTATTCCTCAACTAAGGCTTGCAAGGTTGAATCATTAGATACTGAAGACGGATGATCAGAATTGTCCTTATTTAATTGCAAAACACAAAGATTTGTGAGTATTTTTTAAACTCCCGTTTCAGTTGCTTTGCTATAATGAGGTAAAAATCAGCATGATCTTGAATCCCTCTAGGTGGATAGGCAGTCCATGCATCATAAACTCCATGTAAAGCTGAGAGAAGTCCATAGCAATCTTTCCCAAAATTTTCAGCCAATCATAGCCCAAGACAACGTCAATGGGGCCCATATCTAGGGCAATTAGATAAACCAGGGCCACATAATTTTCAGCCAAGCATAAGGGAATTGCAGGACATACATGTGTGCTAATTTCTTCTTCTCCATTTGCTACTTGGACCTTCAAGGGGTGGTGTAATTCCATAGGGGTGCATTTCAACCGATCAATAACCGATTTATTGACAAAACTGTGAGTGCTTCCACTATCCACGAGGATAAAAACATGCTTTCCATTGATACTGCCTTGAATACGAAGGGTGCTAGGGCTACGAGAACCCATCCAAGCAGCCAAGGAGATCAAGAAAAGGGAAGTGGGAGGTGGGTGGGATGCTAAATCAAGTATCTGTGATGGAGCACCACCTGGGTCAAAGGGAAACCCATTCTTGAGGTCATAGAATTGCTCATGATCAACATCTTCCATAGGCTCAGCCTGGTCAATGGGTAGGTCATCCTCCTTAGTGTGCCAATCTTCCATGACATACATGCTATGAACTTTAACCTTAGCTGTCTTGTACGGGCATTTGGAGGCATGATCAACCGTGTACTTATCTCCACACTTAAAGCATAGGCTCTTTTCCTTCCGTTCCTTTACAACATCTAGGGAGATGAACCGTTGGCTATTACTGGATCTATGGGAAGGTGATGTAGTGGACTGTTTATTTTTAGCATACCTATTATTAGCATTAGAGCCTGATGCTGTCCCAAAAGTGCCTCTTTTTCTTTCAGCGTGGAAGGCAGGGTAAGTGGGTACTTTGGGACTGTTATTAGGCATAGAAGTACCTCGAAAACCACCCCCATATGGGGCTGATTGTGAAGGAGTGCAAGACTGTCCAAAACCTTTCTAAAAATGTTCATTCTTACGATACTTTCTTGCATATCTCTTAGCTAGTTCAATTGCATCAAATAGTGTGGTAGGTTTTTGGGCCATGACATCTACTGATAGGCTTGGTTCCAATCCATAGATATACTTGTGCAATTTAGTATCATTGCTAATGCTCTCCACATACATAGTCAAGTTCATGGATTGATTTTTGTATTCACATACAGTGAGGTTACGTTGGTCAAGAGTATATCATCGTATTGCCAACCGCTCTTTTTCCACAGGGGACACAAAAAATTGGACCATATACATTTTAAAATCTTTCGAGTCAATGAAATGTTGATTCTCGCGATTGATATAGCGCCACTATGTGTGGCCAAATCCTTCCAAGTGGAGAGAAGCAAAAAGTATTATTTGATCGTCAGTGCGGGGGTAGATATTGAAGTAGGACTCCAACTTGGACGTCCATTCTTCCAAGTCAGATGGTGAGGGGGATTGCCCATCGTACTTTGTTAGGATGACCTTGTCATGCAGATCAGTGGGGCCATGCTGCCCATGAAATCCTTGCTGTCCATACATCCCGTGGTGGCCATACATGCCTTGCTATCCATACATCCCTTGTGGTGCATTAAGCCCATGTTGTCCATTATAACCAAGCTGTCCATGATTTCCAGGCTGGCCATTTGTACCATATTTTCCTTGATGGGGCTGATTCATATGGGGTGCATGGGGGCTCCTAGGGAGAGTGGGGGAAATCTAACCAAGGGTGGGAGAAGGCCTCAAATGGATGTTGGATGCATGGTGGATGAGGGAATTCAATAGGGGCTCATCATGCGCATGAGAGGGTTCAACGATCTCATAGGTAGAAGGGGAAATTCCCTTAGCACCAAGTATACCTTATGGACCATGCAACGGTTCCTGATGTGGAGGACGCCTAGACTCATGCATGGAGTCATTGGTCTTCTCTTGGGATGAAGCGGTCACTAATTGAGCAACGAGAGTAGTGAACTGCTCCAAGGTCTGGTGAGTCTTTGAGTTTGAGAGAGCCATGTGCTCGATTGCTTCATCAAAATTGGACATCATTTGGCGGTGGTTGGTGACCATATCATTATGTCATTCTATATGTCGAAGCTCATGCTGATAGAGGGTGTGATTGAGAAGGGTGTACGGGTCCATTTCAGGAATTTCCTCTTGTATGTCACCATGGTAATCATGTGCCGAGCTTGGTTCCTCATTCATGGAGGTTTAGGAGTCTCTAATCTCCCTCTGGAGGTCCTCTTGGCCCTTGCTTTTGCCTTGGATGCAGTCCGCAAGACCTGCTGTCAGTAGAATGGGTATAACTCTTTGCAGGAAACTCTGATTGATGAGTTTTTTGGCTCAAGTAGGAGGGGATAAGTTACTCTTTGAGATGAGCTATTAAGCTTTGTGAAAAAAATTGATCAAAATTTTCTGTAATGGGTTTACTGTGCCTGTCCTAGAGCGGTTTGCACCCTGTCCATAGTGACCCTAATGCACCAAAATGGGCATAACTTGGAAACCGTAGCTTTGATTAGGGAGGTTTTTGATTCAAACCGGAGGGGACAAAGACCTCTTTGAGGTGAGATATAGGGTTCACTCCTAGATTCAAAATAGAAAATTTTGCAATAGGATCTTTTTGACTGTCCTGTAGGACTGTAACCAGAAACATTGCCTGTCCCTTATTGCCAACGTCTTACATGGATAGAGCATGGTTCAAGGGGTTTGATCAGCCACATCAATAGAATACTGAGCATACTGATCATAATCCCAAGCCTTATTGCATACCCATCGACTCTTCCATTCATCTATAAGAACATTCACTGCCATACATCTCTATTGATTGCATGCACTTCAAGTGTCATACATGGGTGCCATTAGCATTGTGGGGTGTCCAAGAGGGATCATTGGTTAGGGGGGGAAGTGGAGCTCATGGAAAGTACCTGAACTTGCATACAAGTACCGGGCTCCGGATCACCGGGAGGTGGGCAAAGTTCCCCCCGGGCTCGAGTTGTGCACCCCTTTAGGGTCTTAAGTGGTAAGGGAGGGTCACCTCTCTTTTGTCTTACCACCTCGCCTGGCATCAACCTTTTTCCTCAGCCAGAGTATACATGGTAGACATTTTTATTAAGCAATCAACATGAGATGCATTTGAAAGGAGACATTGGGGCTTTTCATGAGATGCAAGGAATGACAAAGGTGGGGGGGGTGGGGGTTACCTTGGCAGTCCAGTGACTCATTGACTGCTACTTTACCCAATTTACAATGGCTATTATTCATTTTGGGCTCATCTAAGATCACATGACAAAATGAGGGTTAATGTTAGCCATTACAATAAATTTCAGGAAGGGTATGATGCATGCGCATGGAGAGGATTGAATTATTAAACCTATGCAATATTGAATCTCTCCAACAAGGAATTAAACTCATCAAGTGGCTAAATTGAGAGATTAAGATCAAATTGGCATACCTCTTTAATGCTTGGGAAGACCGTTGAAGCATACATCAGCATGGTGCTTGAGTGCTCCATCGATCAAGTTTGGTTGGTTGGGGCATCCATGAAAGAATAATTCAGCATTTGAATGCTCCTACTGATGAAGGAGGTTCCCTTGCATGTCTCGAGCTTGAGCTTCAAAGATGGGAAGCTTCAAGTGAAGCTTTCATGGCTGCCCATGAAATCTTTGCATGCTGAGCTCCATGTCTTCAATCCGGTTAAGGAAAAGCAAAAGGGGTTGAAGGGTTGCATGAAGGCTGAGCTTCTAGATGTTGTGGGCTGAACTGGGGCTGGGGTGGAGCTTCAATGGGTGTTCATGGCAGGGTACACAAGCAAACTAAGCCTTGCTGGAGGAGGGGGTTTCAAATCTTGGACAAGAAGGCCCAAGCTTGGTCAAGAGGGTAGGGAGGGAGCTGTCAATGCCCTATGGAAGGCCAAGATGGAGGAGATTTGAGCTGGGGGAGGGCAGGTAGAGCAGGGAACAGTAGTGCAAAATGTGCCGCAATTTGCGCGTTCTTCCTTGGGCTCTCTTCCTGGCTGTGCCCCTCCACAAGGGTGCTGTCCTTGGTCAAGGGCAAGTGGGCAAGGCTCCTGGAACTTCAGATGGGCACTCCCATGGATTCTTCAGCGGAAAAGAAGAGTTCTTCTTTGCTATGTGGATATGGTAGCTTGCCTGGGAGGAGAGAGAAAGGGGCTGGAGCAAAAGGTAACTGAGGTTTTGCCCTCTTCCAACTCCTGGGACTCTAAAGTTGGCCTGGAACCCTTAAAATTTGCATGAAAAGAAGTGACGGCCTGCTATTTTAATCTTTTTACCTCCATATATGTCCGAGTTTCTAGCAATAGCTCCTGCTTGCCCCAAAAAGCTGAAGTTAGCTGCAGTCCTTCTTGCTGTACCTGTACCTGTAAGCTGAGTAACTAGGGTTTTTGGGATTTGAAAATGAAGAAAGGGGAAAGGAGAAAAGGACCAAAGACTAAAGCTCTGATACCACTTGTAATGAAAGAAGTTGAGAGGAGAGAGAAGAAGAGCTGAGGAGAGAGAAAGAGAGCAAGAAAAAGAAGGAAGAAGACTAGAAGAAGAGAGAGAAAGAGAGAAAAGAGGTGAGAAGGAAGGAGGAAGCCATGGAAGCTGGAGATGAAGGTGAAGAGTATGATCTTGATAATAACTGGTTGCCCTAATCTGGGGCTCTTACACCTTATATACCCCGGTTAGTGTGACTGGGTGTCTAAACCCTAGTCGATGTGTATCCCGCTTGTTACAAAAAGGTCTGCCATTGTTGCTCAAGTTGAATCCTCAACTTGGAATTTATATTGAAATTCTTCAAGCTCAACAATCCATTTTATAACTCTCCTCCAAAGATTTGAGTTATTTACTAGGTATGGCAACAATGCATAGCTAGTCAAAATTGTAAAGGGTCTAAGCAAGAGATACCTCCTAAACTTTTTGCAAGAAAAGATCACATTGATCATTGCTAGTTCAATTTTGATATAAGTTCTTTCTACTTGCAACTTTACTCAACTTGCAAAATAGATGGGCCTCATATATTGAGAATTCCTTCATTGTTACATAAGAATTGCTACAATAACATCTTCTCCTAGTGAAGGATTCACAAAGAATTCCCTTTCCCAATCAGGTGCTTGGATAGATTAATCATGACCTACTATTTCCTTGACATGTTGAGACACTTCCTCAACTTCTATTGTCCATTATAAAGGATCCTGCTTAGCTACCATTTGCATTGGGTAGAGCAACTGAGAAGCCAAAGGTATGAATCTTGACATATATCTTACCTTATAAATGAAAGTCATAAGCTCCTTAGTATTTGTAGGTGACATTAAAGTGACCAAATGTTTAACCTTTTCAAGATCTGGCTCTGCTTTATTTTTAGAAGCCACATGACCAAGAAGTTTCACTTTTGGTTGAGTTATTTTACATTTTTTGGATTTAATTAGCATCCACAACTATCTATTCTTTCGAATATCCTCCTTCCCTCAAACACAACAAAAACTTAATGCTTTTGTATTTCTAATGAAAATAATTATTTCTTTTCTCTCTTTTTCCTTTCTCTTTAAAAAAAACAACCTTAATAATGTAATTTAATGATTAGATTAATTAGGTGTGGCAGTGCTAGCTATGTAGGATACTGTGAGAAGAAGGATGAGATGCATGAGATGGGATTTTTCTAGCACAAGTTGCAATTGCACCCTGTCACTCACTGGCTCTATAGTCTTCAACTTTTCTAGTATACTTCTGTATTAACATCAGCATTTCTTGTGGCTTACAGCCAACTGATGCCATCATAGGTTGTGTTAATTACACCCTAGTTGAAACATGTAAATAGACAAAGATATCCAAATTTGCTCCTTGCCATAGTTATTGCAAAGTTGTTTGTACTATTATTCACAAGGTAGTAGTCTAAAACTGACCAAACATTTCTACTTACTTGCGACCTTTTTCATCCTAATCATGTGCCCCTATAGTCTTATATCATGCTCCATGTCTCGAAAGCATGACCACTAATTAGGCTAGCTAGCTTCCTTAAATGTGATAAACAACCTCCCTAATAATCAACACTCCAGCCCCTTCACAAGTTACATAGCCAAACCCCAAAAAACAGCACCTTCCCCATACTTGCGTCATCCTCTTTGAGATGGCATCATCTCCACTCGATTGGCTTTCTAATCAGCAGTGTGGCATGCTACACCGCCATCCTGCTATCACGTGGGCTAACCCTAGATACACAGCACTAACTCTCTGTCCTTCTCCAGCATGGCATCCACCTCAGTTATCTCGCTCCAACAAACATATGTTAGATGACTACCACCTCAAGGATAGCGCTACTGCTTTAAATGCATATGGCATCCATCTCTTGTATAGATAGGTTGAGCCTACACAGCCACCTTTCTGAGCAGCTAACTGCTCATCTGGAGGCTGCATGGTTATCTCATGAGTAAATCATCTACGTAGAGAGGCCGTCAAAGTCTGCTGATGATCTGTGCTTTCAGCAATGGCAACCACAAGAACAAGTCCAGACTTATGCCCTTGAAAAGGAACAGTTCCTTCATCAATCCATGTGTTCAAATTAGCATATACAGAGTCACGAAGAGAAGTACCCACTCTCGACATCGTTCCACCATCACCAAAGATGTCATCGTGAAACACAGAAGCCACCACTGATAGAGGATTTCTTAACCTTAACACGAGTGCTTAGGAAAGCTGATGTACGCAATGTTTCTTGAGTTCCGCCTATCAGTTTCTTCTTTGTTATACTTAGCACAAGTGCAGTCTGATCTTATGCAGCTGCAATCGCAATAATATGATACCCCATATCCTAGCGGTGATGTATACCCTCGCTTGAATGTAGAATATCAAGCTCCCCCAATGCTACTTTAGGGTGAAGCTGGTAAAAACCAAAAAGACAACACACTTCATCTCCTCGCAATAGAAATGTCCAAGGCACGACCTTTGACATGACCTAAATTTGATTTTGAAGAAGAGATGTTTGAGAGTGTAGTCGCTTGTCATACACTAGATGAACCCTTTGTGCTTTGCATTTGCTTGTAACTTTAAGAATATCAAGTAGTAAGAGCTGGCTATCCCCTCAATTTGCAAAAATATTGGAGATATCCTCATCTTTGGCTATCCATGGAGCATTATTATATATGTGGCCCTTTTGCAAGAGTCACGATCCATTAGCATCGAGCATCGGCTTAACAAGAATAATAAGTTCCAAGTCTCGTTCTTCTGATAGGAAACTATTTTTCATATATACTTGCCTTGATACCATGCAATGTGTCCTAGCAAAAAAAAATGCATTTGAACATGAACTCCAAGCTTAATCACGCATGATTTGAAAAGAAGTGCAAATCCAAAATCCATGCCATGCAATCACACAATCAATGCAATACGTGAAAAGAAATGAATGCAGTGAAGGAATAATTGCTAGCGTACCTACAAATGCTTGTGCATCATGCAAGATACAAACACGGTTTCTTGGTTAAATTATGATTCTTAACCTCACCTCTCAACACTCAGCAAAAAGAATAATTGTTGTACTCCACTCATCCTCCCATGTCTCATAGTAACTTCAAAAAATAGTAGTCCTCATGATGTTGACTAAGTAAACAACCCATCTCACAACTTAAGGGGTCCTTTTCATGACCCCCAATCTCACCCAACCACCTTTCCCACTCGTCCCAAGGTTTCTAATTTAGTGATAAACATTGTAACTCTCGTGCATGCAAAGAGCAGTGCGTGCACAATGAAGGTGCTCTTTCAAATGCATGTGCATCTAAAATTTACTGCATATAGCTGTAGCTGGTATCATGCCATGCTAGTGGTCAACAATAATGCAAAGATCAGTGCACCAACCCAACACATGGCATGGAGGTAATTGAAAAACTTTAGGAAATGACACCCAAGTGCAGTGCACTCGACAAGTGTAATATGAAATGCTCATGAACCCATAATCCCTATGGTGTGCAAAGATATTGACAAGAAAAAAATAGTTGATTTAGGATGTTAAGCAAATACAATCAAATTCCAACTCAAATCTGTCCAGGAAAGTACCAATCTCGACCAAGACTATCAAGCTTTCAAGCACTATAAATCCAAAATAGATAAATGGTCATGCAAACAATTAAACACAAAAATTCCAACCTACTTGATGTTTTACTAGGGCTTTATAGATTACATGAAAATGTGTGACAATGGTTGGATTCTTTGTGACTCAACCACCCACGAACCTTATTACTACATGAAACATGCATTAGTACATGAAGTCCTCTAACTATTATTAACACTGGTCCTTTGAACTTGGATGCAAAGAACCAGGAAAGTAGGGACACAAAGCACTGTGAGAATCGAGATGCAACACACCTAGTAGTTGTAAAGAGACAATTACAAATGACCCTTTATGCACACTTCCTTTGTCTTACATCTCTACATTAGATCGTGCTCACCACTATCTATACACACACAAACATCATAATTATCTAAGGCTTAATAAAGCATTTAAAGAGAGAGAAGGACAAGAATACAAAAGAAACGACCGTGATGGCAGATGTGCATGTGTCCTCCATGGAGCCTCTTCACCCTTTGCTATTGTTGATGCAAAAAGCGCAAGCCGCATCACTTGTGTGATCCAATAGTTGGCAGCCTTCTCCCAACCATGATCCCATTATATTTTATTATTAAAATAACTAAGGTTTATGTGAAAGCCTTTAAGCTTTAGAATTTTCATTTTAAACATATCTTTATTCTTACCATAGCAAATATATTTATCTAGCTATGCATGTTTTGGATTAGCTATTCTTTCTTGAATTAGGCAAAAAAAAAAAACTCATTTCATGTAAACATAGCCTCCTACCCCTATAAAATCGTGACCATAAGCTCCCATGCAAGAAAAGAGTCCATCCTTGGTCCCAACAACAATGAGACTAGAAGTGTTGAGTTTTCATTGATTGTGGGCTTTGGATAGACTCTTATTCTTTGAAGATTTTCTCTCATGCTTGAGCTCAAGAAAAATCATACACAAGAATGAGATATTCTAGTCATTTTACATATTATGTACATAGGATTTCTAGGGTGGGTATGTTTATCCAATTTTAAGTCCAAATATCTCTCTTTTACATGCATGTAGCTCTTACATTAATGGCATGAACTTTTCTCATGATGGCTAGACCTACATATACATGACTCCAAGGGATATTATAGTTTTCATGGGGGTAAGATTGGCTCTCACATTTACAATAACTATTCCCCATACATTGCAAGTGTTTTAGAATTGAAGTGATATAGTGAACAAGTCTCACGAATAGAAAATGAATAAAGATAAAAATTTGTGGGACACTGAGGCCTTAAATGTCTCTAGAAATTTTTGTATTATTAATTTATACTCCACCTTAATCTCTTCTTGATATTTCTAGCTTTAGCTCTTACTATTTTAGCAATTACTACTTATGAGAGATACAATGTATAATCATTCCAACAACTCCTCATAGCCTTGGAAGCTTTATTCACACTTTTGACACTAGTAAAAATATTATTTTTAGTAACATATTTAATGGATTCCATTTTTAGAAATTCTTGAATGTGATCAACATTATGAAGCTCTCAAAATTGAGAAGATTCCACCCTACAATCCCATTAAACTCCATGCATGCCTCTTAACACTAGTCTTGTAATTTGCGACAAAAGTGGCTACGTGCCACTTAAGTGGTTCATGCCCTATTTGAGTATCTTCAAAATAATATTTCCATATAATACCAAAATTGGATCGGACTCTATCCATGTTCTTGGATAGTAGAATAGAGGGCTTGGAACAAGCTTCAAGTGGAAATCAATTTTTTACAAACATTGTATATTTAAACTTGCATGAAAATCGGTTAAAATAGCACTTGACAATGCTATTTGGAGCTCTTGAAAAAGTTGATGGTTTTTATTTAGTTGTAATTCTCTTAATGAGAATGCATTTCATACATATATCAAAGTATTTTTTATGAAATTCATAGCCTAATTTAAATTTTTTTTGAGATGGTTTTGAATTAGCAGCACTAAACATGTTTTATTTTTTGTAGACATGGTCTCAAAGGCGGATATGAAAATATACACTTTCTAGCTTTTTTTGACTCTTTCTATCTTTTTTCCAACTATTATATTGTGTTGATCACATATTACTAGAACCCTTTCTTCTTAATCTTTCTCATTTGAAGAAACTAAATGCTTTGTAGAGGGTCCAAATTGCCAGAAAAGTAGCTTTTCTACTAAAGAATATTGTTAACCCTACGATTACTAAACTTGGATGCTAGAGAAAGCACCTTTCTCACACTATATGCAATTTATGGACATCATATTTGAATAGTGTATGTAGATTTGGAAAAGATAGACACATAAACATGGCATGCAAAGAGAACCATCTTATTCAACAAGAAGCTAGTTGACCATGCTAAAAATAAAATAAAATTCTATTTGTAGACAACTAAGCAAGAGAGAATCTAGCTCTTTTAGCGTAGGGGCCCACTGAATATGATAACATTTTTTTTCTAACAAACTTCTAATAGTGTGGAATATATCAAGCCTATTATAGTTTTGATCATCTTGAGAGCTCATCATTAGAGGGGACCTTTCCCATGAATTATAGAATATAAAATTGGAGTCTATATAAAAGATTTTTTATCAAAATTTTCATGTGCTTTGTGTATTCCATCATTAGAAGATTTGAAATCTCAACTAAACTATTTCCTCTTACATCATAATTCACTTCTCATAATGCTTGAGAATATCATGAACAACGATGCTAGTAAGAAAATAAAGATTAAAGGGATCAATGAGATTTTTCTAAATATACTTTTGATTATGCTAAGCAATTATTTGCTAGTTTCCTTTTAAGAAGCAATGATGATATATGTGGAAGCCAAAAGCTCTAGCACTTATGCTATTGCTCATGAAAAATAAGGCTTTTGATGTCAAAGAAAACAATAAATTAATCACAATTAAACTTGAAATATTAGAAGAAAATTTTTAGTTTGAGTGAATACTGTGAGAAACACCTATAAAGTAGAAGCATAAGGATCTTATCATGTTTTCAAGTAAGAATTGTTGTTCCCTAAACACTAACATGTGCAAACATTATTTGACTCTAATAAATCATGTAATCTCCATAATTTAGATTTAATATTTCCAAGAGTGAAATATGGAGATTAAATCATATACTACGAGATGAATAAGGAAATAAAATAAAAAATAAATAATGAGATAAGGTAATAAATGAGATCTAATTATCTAGATGGAGTTGTTATTTCATCATGATAGAAAGTGGACCATCATTTTTGTGAAAGCAAGTAACTAATCACTTACATGAAGACAATATCATTTTTGCTTATATATCAAATCAATTTTTTTGTTAAACAAAAATCACACTACTAATAGGTAATCATTCTTTTTGTATGTCCATTATTAATTAAGGATACATAGAATTCTATAGTTTGTAAAAGGAATCCTACAAACTTTCCAAATTATGTTAAGTAGATTTGTCTATATCTCATCTCTCTCCAAAAAAAATTCATTTCATGCATTTGCATGTTAGATATATGTCTATTCTTCCTTTTTATATGACAGTGACATTAAGCTTAGCTAGTTGTCAAAAATTTACATTCACATTTCATCATACATTGTAGATACTTTTGGTACAAGAACTCAATGTTATTATCTTCTATCTCCATTATAAGTTCAAAACATAGGTGTAACTCTACCACTTCATGTGCAGGATCTCATTATTCAAAGGTACAATCTCACAAGTCAATATGACAACCCTTGGATAGTCCTAGGAGGATCATACTCTGGTGCACTAAGTGCTTGGTTTAGAGTTATGTTTCCACATCTTGTTCGAGGAAGCATTGCGAGCTCTGGAGTTGTCAATGCTATTGAAAATTATGAGGCATATGATATACAAGTAGGCAATTTGAGCCATTGATTCTATTGTTATTAGTAACTTTATGCTTAAATTTCATAGTGTTAATGGGCATTGTTCAAACATATGCATGCATGTAAAATTAAGTTTGTGTGTGTGGATTCCTTAAGTCCCTTCATGAGTTTTTTCCATATTGCACTAAGCCAAAACCTACCATATACTATAAGGCTTGATATATTTTCAACACTATATGCCTTAAAATCTTTCAAGCCTTGATCTAAACAATGTTCTTGCTAGTTGGATGACAAAACTGCAATGTGATATTCAATATGGCTATTTTTGGTGACCAAGGCAATCTCTCTCTCTCTCTCTCTCTCTCTCTCTCTCTCTCTCTCTCTCTCTCTCTCTCTCTCTCTCTCTCTCTCTCTCTCTCTCTCTCTCTCTCTCTCTCTCTCTCTCTCTCTCTCTCTCTCTCTCTCTCCTCCACACGCACACGCACGCGCACACGCACATGCATACACACGTCTGCGTGTGCATGCATGTGTGTGCATGTGTTGTTTATGTGTGTATGTAGTTAGGAAGAAGGAAAAGAAGATTTGATAAGAAGGGACCTCCCAAGTTTGCATATCTAAAAATGAGCTCTTTGTCATTTTTACACATTATATACATTTTCTTTCTATTATATGAGCATCCTCAACCTTTTAGTCCTTACCTCCCACATTTGCAATGCCCCATTTGTAGGATAGGCCTTTGCAGATACAAATTTTTCAAATGCAAGCATGAGATTTTCTTTTTACCATACATGGTATTTTAATATACTCAAGCTTGTTGGACATTCTAGTATTGCCTAAAAGTTTATACAATTTGTAAAAGGTTAGTTTGACACTGTATTTCATGCTAAACATACTTTCCATGTTGCAAGTGTAACAAAATTACCTCTAAAATGTTGTGGACTAGTGGTAGGACTAAAATATGAATAAAAATAGAATTTAAAGATATATCCAACCTTAAATGTTCCCAAAATTTAATCTTTTATATTTCATCTCTTGCCTTGGTCTCTTCTTGCTATTTCAAATTGATGGCCTTGACTTATGATTTTAGCAATAATTATTTCTAGCAGCTATACTATATTTTATAGTCATTGATGCTTTTTGTAACTTTTGGTGACTTTGGAAACATTTTAAACCTTTCTAAATTCAAAAACTATTTTTTTTCATAATTATTATTTCTAGCTGCTACTTTTCCCTAGTTAGTGAAATGCATTAATGTTTGCCCCCTCCTAGATGAGTGCTAGTCTCTTCTGGCACTCTTTGTGGATGGCAACACATAGAAGTGCCACTATAGACTACAAATGATGGGAAAAAGATGTAAGCCTATGGACCACCACCCACATACCTAGTAACTTGTTGAAAAGATTTACAATATCTGGAAGATCCAAGGAAATCAAGGATTTCATAATTAGATCATCCATTAGAATCCCAATGTACATGCCCATTTTAATAAGCTAGAGAATTCTCTCAAAAAATAAACTGAACATACCATTTTCTCAAGGGTAAAAAATATATATGACAGAATCCTTATCTATCATATCATTTCTAATTGATCCAATTGAGAAAGCTACAACTCAAGGTAAGGGCTTAAATTCTCATCCATAACACAGAACATAGTTTGAACCATGTAGATTGTGGTTGCAACCTAGACCCCTATAAGGTTTCTTACATGATATCCAAATGATTGGCCTAATAATGTGTACTTAAAAATAATACTGTAGTAGTCATTTATGTTTTCTACATATATATTCATGAATTGGTGTATATAGCTCAAAAGAGACAAGACCCCATGTGCATGTTTACAAACATCTTTGTGCATTAGACTCTATGGGCATGCCCATTTGAAGGGGTCCCTATGATGGCATGCATGCAAGAAATTTCACACACTTACCCAAGATGCATGCTTATATATGCACAAATAAAGATTTTTTTAGTACTTTTTCTTGACTTGGTACATAAATTAATGGTTTTTAAATATTGTCATTTCTTATTCCCATGGATACAATAGTAGGCTTACTCTTTATCAACTACTTCTATGGCAAAGCCTACTATATAATACACCAAAAGAACCATGGTCTTGCTACATGCATGATAATATATGCATTTTTGATAGGTTGAGCTCTATATTTTTCATTAGACAAGGGGAAATTGACACAAATTTCTTAAATTTTTCTAGCTTGGAGAATCAATGGGACCTATATGTGGCAGCACATACATGAATATAACAAAGACTTTACAAGAAGGACTCACCAAGAATGCAACCTACATCAAATCACTTTTCAATGCCACTGAGGTTAGTTTGTTTTTTCTTTTAGATTAATGATAATTTGGGAACTTATCAATCCAATACATTTCTCTTTATCTCATTGCAATACATCTCTCTCTCTCCCTCCCTCCCTCCCTCTCTCTCTCTCTCTCTCTCTCTCTCTCTCTCTCTCTCTCTCTCTCTCTCTCTCTCTCTCTCTCTCTCTCTCTCTCTCTCTCTCTCTCTCTCTCTCTCGCCTATGTGTCTCACAAATGAATGAAAAAGTGTATTGCCTTAACATAACTGTACATATGCCACAAATATGTGAGCCAAATTAGAGTGTCCACCCATAATTTGAATTTTCCATGTTTAATAGAAGTAGTTTCTAATGGTTAAAGATCAAAAGTAGGAGTTGATGGTTTTGCAACATAAATATTGGACCTCTATTTCATTCAGATAATCATTCCGATTCTTTTGTTCAATTTGATTGTTATTATTATTATTGGATATTTTGTGCTAGAATAATAAACTAGACTAAAGAATCCACGTTGGATATGGTTCATTCTCTTATTGAGTTGCATTGAAAATTTAGGATATTTTGGTAAATAATTTGGAATTTATTTACCGTTTCATTGCACAAAATTTGAAATGACATGAAAGATAGTTTACAAGGATGTCTTTGTGTCTTTTAGATTAATGATAATTTGGGAACTTATCAATCCAATACATTTCTCTTTATCTCATTGCAATACATCTCTCTCTCTCCCTCCCTCCCTCCCTCCCTCCCTCCCTCCCTCCCTCCCTCCCTCCCTCCCTCCCTCCCTCCCTCCCTCCCTCCCTCTCTCTCTCTCTCTCTCTCTCTCTCTCTCTCTCTCTCTCTCTCTCTCTCTCTCTCTCTCTCTCTCTCTCTCTCTCTCTCGCCTATGTGTCTCACAAATGAATGAAAAAGTGTATTGCCTTAACATAACTGTACATATGCCACAAATATGTGAGCCAAATTAGAGTGTCCACCCATAATTTGAATTTTCCATGTTTAATAGAAGTAGTTTCTAATGGTTAAAGATCAAAAGTAGGAGTTGATGGTTTTGCAACATAAATATTGGACCTCTATTTCATTCAGATAATCATTCCAATTCTTTTGTTCAATTTGATTGTTATTATTATTATTGGATATTTTGTGCTAGAATAATAAACTAGACTAAAGAATCCACGTTGGATATGGTTCATTCTCTTATTGAGTTGCATTGAAAATTTAGGATATTTTGGTAAATAATTTGGAATTTATTTACCGTTTCATTGCACAAAATTTGAAATGACATGAAAGATAGTTTACAAGGATGTCTTTGTGTTGGTAAAAAAGTTTATAATATTTAAAATTTAAGATCAAATGCAAGAAAAAAGGGAGATTTAATGTTGCATTATTTAAATCTAATAATCTACTTTTTGGCAGCTCAATGATGGTGAATTTGCTAGCTTTCTTGGCACTTTTCCAGCAAGTAAGGTAAGAAAATAGTTCTATGGTGGTTTTTACTATTTAAGAATGAACAAAACAAAAAATCATGTTCTACATACTCCACTCTTCCATAGAGATAATTTCAAATGCATAGTCATAATGTGATTAGCTCTAAATCTTCACCTTGGTTTAGGTTTTAAAACACAACCTTGTTTAGATATTTTGATTAGATATGATAGTCTAGACCACAAAGAACATGCTACAAGTTGTTTCAAAAAAGGGGAATTAATTGGTATAAAACTCAATTAATTCAACTAAAAAAGAGTTAAAATGATCAAGGCTTTCATGTGATTATGCATTTGACATTATTGTAAAGAGTGGAAAGACAAGATATTAGTTTTTTTTTCTTGAGGAAAAATAAGAAAGATATCAGTATATTGGCTTGGTATAAAATGTGTAAGAGACTTATTTTTCTTCATCATGGAGTAATAAACCAAGTCTCTTTCATCTTTTTCTCCTTGCATAGCTTCAATGGTTGCCTTCTTATCTCTCTCTTTTTCTTGTCTTTCTTTCATCTTCTAGTCTTTTACTCTCTCGTTTCTCTCTCTTCTACAATCTTATTTCTCCTCTTTTTTCTCTCTCAATTATCTTATTGATAAGTGGTATTAGAGCTTTAATCTTTGATCCATTTTTATCCATTCTCACATCCACTTTTCACATATTTTGTTTCAAATAATCTATTTTATTACAAGAGATACAAAATAGAAATACAAGCTTTGGGAATGACCAGTAGTCACTCTACAAATAGTAGACACCATATCTAGAGGTATTCACTCAAGATTTAGATACGTTTTATAGGATACAAGATCAAAATGGTAGGTTTTCCACCACGAGGTTTAGTCCTTTTGAAGGACACCTTGGAGAAAATGAAGGTTAAAATGTTTGGTTGCAGTTAGAACTTTCTCTACTTTTCAAACCAATACTTTTTTCTCTTCCTTTTGAAGCTTTCTTTCAAGTTTTCATGGTGGAATCATCTTAGATCTCTTCTCTTCCCTCATGGAGACATCATCTATTACCTTAACCTTGTGCCAAGGACTCCTTATGTGATCTACAACAATTTCATAACACTTGTTAAAGTGTTTGGAGTGGAGAAGCAAACAATTACATCAATGCATTTTGCAGTACCTTTGTGCTAATCTACACAGGCCTAATAGGGAATCTGAATAAGCAATCACTTATCTCCAGTCTTCTTCAAAATCAAGCACCAACTCCAAGCTATTTTCCATAAGTTTTGAACTCTATTTGGATTTATCCTATCATCTTTCTCCTTACAAATCCTAAAAGACAGCATGGTAGCCATAGCCTACGTCTTCAAACTCTCAAATCCTCAACCAAGGCTTCTTCGACAACTTCCTTGCTCTCTTTACTTCAAGATACTTGCATCAACCTTGAAGGTTATCAAGATTTAAAGCATTCTTGCAACTGGAATAGCTCTTCGAGTTAAGCTTTGGGACAATCATTGATTCCAGGCGTTTCCTTGATACTCATGTATCATTTCTTATGGAGGAGTATTGGAAGAGTGCTTTGGAGCTATTATTGAAGCTACAAAATCAAGAGATAAAAGCATTGGCTACATTTGGTACCTTCAAGCTTCCAAGTACTCATTGAAGAGATACTTCTTCAAATTTCCCTTTTAAATATCTATAATCCATTTTCTTAAGCCACATTATCTTTCATATTTGGAATGCTTCATTTTGAAAATCATGGAGTCCAATGTCAAACATAGTAGCACTTTTCCATATTCATGATTCCATGATATTCTAATTTGTGTGGTTTGCTTAATCCTAGATCTTTTGTACTTAGCCTATTGATTAATCCCAAGAATTTATAAAAGGGTAAGTTAGCAATTTATCAAGTCATTGATTACTAAGGTAATATCTCTTCCTAATCTATTGAATCCATCCATTTTCATGCACATCATCAAAGGCTAAAATGTTCTTTTAGATCAGTGCATTTTGTCTTTTACATAAGAATGCTACTACCATATTAAAATACCGATCAAGAAAAAAGATGGATGTTGGATAAGGTAGCAAAAAAAAAGGGAGCTCGCCCTCCCTTGCTACTTATAGATCCAAAGAAGTACACAACCAAACTTGAGGTGGAACTTTGCACACCTCTCTATGATCTAAAGCTTTAGAGCTCCCTATTCACCATTTTATTCCTCACATAGGTATCTACATGTGGAGGATTGAAGAAGAAGGCTTTGTTGAAGAAATATAGCATTTTCAAGCTCCTAAAGGGATTCAAAGGTCATTATAGGCACTAAACAAGAAGTCACAAGTGCTATAATGTATTTTCATGTCATATATAGGTACTTTAGGATATTTTTGAGCTCCTATAGATGGAATATAGGTCCCATATGTTATTACTGAGTAACTAGATGTCCAATAGGGATTCCTATAAGGTTTAGAGACTTTAAATAGGGTATGGATGGTGTTTTTACTCTAAAATAGGGTTCCCAGAGGCTTTAGGATTGTTCTAGATAGTCATAGAGATTTGTTTTTAGGTGTTTTTTCCTTTATTCCAATAGAGAAATTCAAATAGCTCATCTCAAAGAGGGAATTACACTCTTTGATTTAGATAAAAATTTGTAATGTTAGACATTGATCTTAGAATTTATAGGCATTTTAATGAGTAAAAGTCAATTGAACAACATCTAAACATGGTAGGCAACATGGATAAAAGTAAGGTAAATGAGGATCTACAACAACAAATCAAGGACTCAATAGCTGAGAATACTCAAGGGGATCATCAAGAAGATTCACAAGAGCATGGAGCCTATAGGAATCTCAATGAAAACCTTTGCAACTATGAAACTCGTCATGAAATTTGACATCATGAGTTGGTGAAAGTGCCCAAGTAACAGTATTCTATTGTCAAGGATGGATCTAGCAATAAGTTGACATACATGTTTTATAGACCATATAGGATCATTAATCATGTGATTGGGCTTATCACCTGGAATTCCCTTTCTCCACAGATATTCACAATCATGTCTGTGTGAGTTAGCTCAATCATTTTATTAGGGCTCAAGTAGAATATGTGGAAGAGATAACACCCATATACAAAGAGGGCATGATTTAGTACATTCCTAAAGAAGTTATAGGATATCATGAAAAGAAGCTTTAATAGATCTTGATAAATTTTGGGGTACATTATTAGATGGTGGAATCTAACCCTTGAAGAAGCTTCTTGAAGAACAACATAAATTTTTAAGAGTTTCCTTATCATCAATATGCTATTTTGGCTGAAGATTACCTAAATTTGGCCCCTATTTTGGTGTAAATAATCCTAGACAACATTCTATTTTAGAATAGTTTTTACCTTTCATTGATCGTCGCACCAAAGTGAAACTCGTATGGATTGAAAGCACATGGAATTACTTCGTTTTGATGTATAGAACACTTGATTTAAGAAGCCTACTAAAAGCTATTCCACATTTAGTACAATAGGGTCTATAATAGATAAAAAGCTACCTATTATTTGTAGGAGTACTTTCAAGAAGATTTGGTGGCCAATATATAAGAGGATTACTCTTAAAGATTTGATTCCAATCAAATTCTTTCAGATTTTTGAAGATTCTTTATATCCTTGTAATACTGAAATAGAGTAGTACTATGCCATCTCCACAATTTGACCCATTGTAATAGTCCCTTGTTTGCTTTTTAGGGCAAAAACCTTTGGATAAAAATGTAAAGAGTGGAAAGACAAGATACTAGTATGTTGTTTTTCCAAACAAAATAAGGAAAATACTAGCTACATTGGCTTGGTATAAGAGGCCTAAGAGACTTACTCTTTCAGCATGGATTAATAAACTTAGTCTCTTTCATCTTCAATTGATCCTCGCATAGCTTCCATGGCTATCTTATTTTTCTCTCTCTTCTTCATGTCTTTCTCTCTCATCTTCTAGTCTTTCTCTCTCTTATTTCTCTCTCTTCTATAGTCTTCTCTCTCCTCTTTCTTATCTCTTAACTCTCTTCTCCACATATTGATGAATTGAGACTATCATGCTCATGTCTACATGAACCTAAATTAGGCAACAATGGTGAAAATAAAATATTTTGCATATTAATAGATACATGTGAAATAATAATTTTCCAAAGTTTTAGCATGGGGATGGCTAGATTTAGAGTAGTAACATCAAGATTTCTCTTTAGGGTAACCATGTTGAAATCATATGCCTAATCATGCTATATTCTAAGTAACATACTAATGTACCCTATTTGTCCACATACAAAGATTGAAATCCTTGCTCTAACTAGATGCTAAACTTGGATGCAAGCTCTACAAGGTATTCTGCACATTGATTGTATAGTCAAGCAACCCATTAGAAGGTCTATGATGCCAATAATTAATTGTTGTCTCACAAAAACAATTAGTGTTTTCAATGACGATGACCCACAACTCTATCATGTTGTTTTAAGGTCTTCTAGTGGTTAATTGGATATATATCAAAGTTGATAAGTCATCACAAAAAGTGAATTTTAGTTTAGAGGAACCTATAATTCAAATATTTCAGGTGTATAGAAATCAAGGTCTCTTCACACATACTAGCTAAAATTATTATATGTTCACAATATGTAAATTTCAAATAATTTTCGAGCAAGATAATTTTGTTGTAGTCTTTTAAGGTTAGCCTCATCATACTAGCATTGTTTAAAATTTTCTCCTTTTGAGAAGTACCCATACTAATTGAAAAAAATAAAGAAGCAATGTGTGTGCTCAAAGGATCATAGTATCTACTCAACATAAAATGTTTAATGGATGTTTGTAGATTCAATACGGTAATCCAAAAGATGCTTGCGAACCTCTTATTGAAGCAATTAACTCTGGAGATGACATTATGGTAATTATTTTTCAAATTTTTTATTATACTAAAATTTATCATGTATTGGGTTTGATTTCTTACATTTAATCTTTTTAGGAAGCCTATATTGGAATGATTAACTCTTGGTCGACTGGTGATACCACTGGTTTCAGTCTAAATATATTACAATCAACAGACATTACAAATAGTGGTAAGTGATTGATTTTCATGGGTTTGGACAAGTGATAAATATTCTATAAAGTTCTACAAAGCTTGTACTCAAATCCTTTATCCTATTTTGCACTAGTCAAATGTTTTTTTTGTGCTCCAACTTATGCATCTTAGTAGTGCAAAATTGAAAGTATAAGACATATTTAACAAAAGGATATCTCGATATCTTATCTTGAGTCAAATCCCCAAAGCATTGCCATCGCTGTCAAATTGCCATCTTTGCTTGATTTCCATATGAAAGAATCTTATATACTAGCAAGTTTCATGCATATCTTAAATATGTTGATCTATTTATAGTAAATATTGGAAATTTAATATAAAACTTTTCCCTTCACACATTAAAATAGAGAGTATAAAGGTTCACATCTTTGAAAGAGTTAGTTGTGATTTGCAACTTGAATAGTTCCATTAGATTGAACATCTAAAATTGATTGCATTATTGTTATGAAAGTTGTCTTAGCCTTCATAGCCAATTGATCAAATGCTATTATGATATTATGTAGCTCGTCTTTGGGTTTACCAAACATGCACAGAGTTTGGATTTTTTGCGACAGCTGCTTCGAGAAACAATGTCTTCTTAAGACAACTAAACCTAAAGTAAGTTATTTAGAGTAAAAGTAGAATATAGCTACATTGATATCATATACTAAAATGACATGCTCATTCTAGTCTTTGAGTCTTCCACTTGTTTCAATTGATGTTAATTTAGGTCTTCTGAATATTTGTATAAAGAAATGAATCCAACATAAAACTTGAGAGTCTATATTATGTTAAGGTATCTAAAACATGGATGACAATTTTTTCATCCCCATTAGAAAATTGAGCCATGAAAATTTGTGTTTTAGGATAATTTTAAAAAGTCCTTCATTCATTGGCCTTTTATGCCATCATCATATAAGTGATTTGAAGCACCAATAATTTACAACTTAATAATTTGAGCTCAAACCCTCAAGCTTTGATCAAGCATCATGCATATTGCACTTGAGGGGATTCACTCTGTATAAAAGAGACATGACACATACAAGCAAAGAGTGCTAGAAAAACAGCTATTTATGACTCATGTAAGAGAAGTGTGTTCACATTTTTTATTTACAAAATTTAATGATAAAAACAAGAATACAAAAGTAGTAAGAGTTTGACAATGAGGGCCTATAACTACCATATACACTTATGTACCTTTAGAAAATATCCCCTTACTTGAACCTTCTTGATACTATAAATTGCAAATGGTCAAACCCCTTAGGTCACATGTGTTGAGCATGTGTGCATGCATTCACACATAGAGGAATGCACATGCTTGTTTGTGTGCACACATGTACACACACACACACACACACACACACACACACACTCTCTCTCTCTCTCTCTCTCTCTCTCTCTCTCTCTCTCTCTCTCTCTCTCTCTCTCTCTCTCTCTCTCTCTCTCTCTCTCTCTCTCTCTGTGTCTTTTCATATTTCAACTATGATTACTTTGTTGCTTTAAGTTGCTATATCTTGAAATATATTGACCCCTACTCACTCTACTAGGTTTCTTAGATCTTTGAATTGGTTGAATGCATTTTTAAAAACTTCCTACTAACACACACACATACACATGCACAAGTATATATATATATATATATATATATATATATATATATATATATATATATATATATATATATATATATAGGGGGAGAGAGAGAGAGAGAGAGAGAGAGAGAGAGAGAGAGAGAGAGAGAGAGAGAGAGAGAGAGAGGCTAATTGTACGTATATACTATGGAAATACTCAAGGTTTTATCTTGACATATGTGAGGAGTACTTTGGAGATAGCTCAACTAAGCCACAAATAGATGTGACAAACACCTTATATGGTGCAACAAAGATTGCAGGTATGAACATTAATTTGTCAATGTGAAACTAGGAAATATGACTAGAGATTATAGGTATGAACATCAATTTGTCAATATGAAATTAATCAATATGGCTTGTTGATCTATAAGAAATGACAAAATGAGGGGCTAAAAAATAGCATTCTTTTTTGTAATTATGAATTTTTATAATCTTTAATAATAGTTGGCATGCCCTTCTATGGTCACTCAAGTTGTGGGATTTCCTCTAAAGAGCTTGTGAGAGCATGTAAGAGAATACGTAATAGAACCATAAGCCAAACCATTTTATGTATATTGAATACAATCAAGAAATGATAGTTAGATTATCCTTGATGAGCCCCCAAATGTTACTTTGATGGGAAAAAATACTCTTGAAAGTATTGAGCTAGAATTTGGGGTATATCACCAAACGAAACATCCATAGGCAAATGCACATACTATTTATACATGCATCTATTTATTGTACTCATTTATGTAAACATCAAGTGATTGGCCTTAAAATTTCAACATTCTAAGCCCCTTCAAACTATCAGGGCGTTTGAGTATGTTGAATGTAGTCTCATTCCTTCTGTATGTAAACTTAACTTATAACACATAGCAAGAAACATTATTAGCTTCTATTGGGTAGGGAAGGTAAGGAATATGCTATGATGATATCCCTATATTATTCATAAACTCTCATATGGCCCAAGCAATCTAGATTCCTTAAGGGAATCAATTTCTCTTTCATTAATATTCCAAGTATTAGGTAGATATATTCTCATATTGGTAAAAATTATTACAAGTTGGAACCTTGAGTATCACGAACAAGTTGTCATCAAGAAAAGCTTATACATTAGGTTGCCCTAGTCCTTTGAATTTCTTTTGAAGCTTGAACATTTAATAAAAAAGTGAATCAAACGTTAGCCAAAGGGAAATTGGCTAAAATTGGCATCCTTCCCTTAAACTTCTAATCAAATGGGTGCCTTCCACAAGGCTTTAGTTGGGGGTGGGGGCACTAAATCTTTTTCCAGCACAAAGAAATCCTTTAATGTTTGATGACTTATCTTGCAAATACCAATTTGGTCAAAGTGAAAAGTGGATAAAATCTCTTTCTCAAAGACAAGAGATTGAATGAAGTTTCATAATTAAGTGCTTGATCCCATGAAAGGATGGTAAGACATTGAGAATAATTTGTAAGTTTTCATTTCCTTGTATGCATACATGTTTGACTAAATGTCGATTAATCTTGAGTATAGGTACAGGATGCTTTGCTAGCATTTAAATGATCCTTTATGTGAATCATATTAAATTTAGTCTACTCATCTTGAGAAATGAGGCCCTCCTCTTAATGTCTTGACATCTTCCCTCTTATCTATGTATTATTCCACAATTCTAGGTGTCCTTTTCATTTTCAACAATAATCTTCTTAAGGATTCCAATGAATCTTTGTGCTATACGCTTGCCCATGTGTTGAAAAAAAAACCGTTAGTATGGAAGTAAATTATAGACAATTAAAATGACGTGCATTGTTTAGAGAGAGCCATGTTTATTTAAAAACATGTCAACTCCTTTAGGATGTTCTTGATTTACTTGAAGACATTTGATGATGATGTCTTAGTCCTTAAAGGATTCAACAGAGGTTCTTGTGATGTAGAGCATGTCCACTACCAACAAGTATAGAGTTGAAAAATGTGGAGTAAATCTTCCATAAGATTTTGTCTTGGAAGTGTATTGTAGTATCTAAATACTCTTTCGATGAAATTATTATTTAAGAGATATAAACCATCCCCATTGTGTTAGAAGTATAGCATGAGAACCCTATGCCAAGAAAGGGTGCATGAGGGAAGGTGACCTATGAATAGACTAGAGGATAGGGAAACCCTAGCCCTAGATCACTTAGAGGCTATATAAACATTGTCAAAGGTCACTTCACTTTGATGAGAGAGTGTACAGATTGCACTTTCACGAGAAACTTAATAAGCAAGATCTTCTTCTTGTACTTTGTGACATCTCTTTTTCCTCTTGTGCACACTCTTCCATGTTGCAACTCTCATATTTCAACATAGTATCAAATCCATCTCTAATCCATTAAGCTTCCCCTAACTTCCTCTCAGCTAAAGTGCATATCAAAGTTCCATTTTTCATGTTATCCTCTCAACCTCCATAGCTAGTTTTAGACCTGCAAACATTGAAGGAGTTAGTATGGCAAAAGAAGGGCATTTAAGCTCATGGTCTCTTCTAAAGACTTCTTCCCCACCTCAAGTGTAGCATCCGATCACCTCAAACCTTGACATTGGTTACGTAGCAGGAGCTGGGCATTGTGAGATTCATAGATCTAGCACAATCTCGGACAGGATGATACTTCACAGCTCCTCATGCCCTAGTAGATAGGGTGCAATAGTGGTAGCTAACATAGGGATTTACTAGTCCCCAAAGAGGCCTAACTCTACTTAAGAGGGTTTTCCAAAATTCCTTCTCTGTTGCTCACACTAAGTGACCTAACTATCAGTCTTCATGGTTTTTAGAGCTTGAAAGCTTCAAGCTCACTTCTTTCAACCTTAATCATCCTAGTTGATACTAAGATTTATTCTAATAACTGAGTAACCATGTCTAGAGTGCATTGTAGATCTAGAAGCTCCATCTCAAAATTGGACACATTTGGTGGACATCATTAAGTCCATCAAAAGACCAACATTTCACACCTCAAGTGCGGCATAAACTATGAGATGAGTGTTTTTAAGCACTAATGCTAGTAGTCATTGCTTGTGATGTTAACCAAAAATCTGAATACTAAGTCTGAGACGTGAACTCTATTTAGCATTTTAGCACAAACTGCTTATCTCACTAAGCAACTCTAAGAGGCTATGTGTAAAACTGTAAACACATAGACCATGCCATTGTGTCTCTCCAAATGTTATCTTGTTGATTTTTTAATCAGATTTTAAATCACTTTCAACCTATTACTTATTTGATTTAAGCATCATCTCATTTTCTTCCACTTTTATTGCTTGTTTTGTAAAGGATTAGACACTACCATTGCCTCATGCAATCAATAAAACCTTCTTATCATGGCCTATGTTGATGTAAAACCTCAAATCTTCAAGTTTGATGGGAGAGATTTCCATCCATGGCAGATATTGGTGAAATATAAAATGATGGTAAGGGATTATTGGTCCTTCATCAAAGGGACCAAGGCCATTGACCAAGCCAACCCTATAGATATAGAAGTTGATGGAGGAGCCCAAGCCATAATAATGTTGCACCTGCATGAATCCTTTACTCTTAAAGGCTATAAGGAAATTCTTCCCAACTCTTGTAACTACTCTAACAAATGAAATGTGAGAAGGATCAAGCAAGAGAGCATGGAGGTGAGAGCTATGGCGGATGGAGCAAGAGCAAGAAAGAGAGAGACTCCAAATGTGGAAACTCCAACAGTCACAGTGTGTGACTGGCCTTCTCTTTATTCAAATTTCACTGAAAGAATAAAGAATGAAGTGACAATGATGGGTGTCTGCCACCTGCAGTGTGCAGGTGTGGGTACTGTTAGTGTAGCAATACATGGGCGACTAGGCAGATGTACCTTTACCCCCAAAAACCTCCCACTTAAAGGTGGATCTGCCTCAGTGAGGAGTGAGAAGAAAAAAAGAAAAAAAAGACAATACAACATGTACATAGATACAAGAGGATGAGGAAAGTCGTCATCTTATCCACGCCCATCAACTTCCTACGGAAGACAAAGCGCTCTGTAGAGAGGCTTTTCATGAGCAAGTTTGCAAGATTTTGGTCTTTTGAGATCTTGACAAGGTCAACAGTCTTGTCCTCAATGACCCCACAAATGAAGTGATACCTCACCTCAATGTTTTTTGTCTTCGCATGGAAGACTGGATTCTTGGCCTAACTAGATAGAACTCATAGATTCTGAATGCAGTGTAGGGATAGCATTTACCAAGGTAAAAAACAACCAAACAACCCAACCAAATGGCCTCCTTGCAAGCCTCATTGTGGCTGCAACATACTCAGCCTCTGTAGTAGAAAGGGTAGTGCATTTCTACACCCTGGATATTCATGAAACAACACCTCCAGCAAAAGTGAACACATAGCCAGAGGTGGGCTTCCTAGTATCTGCATGTCCTGCATAGGCAGAGTCAGTGTATCCCACGACTCCTGTATCTTGGCTGCCATAACTTATGCACATATTAGAAGTGCCCTTTAGGTACCTCATGATACCCTTCACAGCATCCCAATGCCTCTTTCCAGGTGTAGCCATATAACATGCCACAACATCAATTGCAAAATCAATATCTAGACAGGTGGCGATCATGGCATACATAAGACTGCCCACTCCAGATGCATAGGGAATCTTGGCCATCTTGGCCCTTTGCTCATCTATTTGTGGAAAATCTACATATGATACCTTCACATGAGAAGGCAATGGATAGCCAATAGACTTTAGGTCTTGCATACGAAAGTGCTCAATGACTTTATGAATGTACTCTCTCTGTGATAGATAGAGTAGTCCTTGATGTCTTTCACACATAATGCGCATACCAAGAATATGAGAGGCATGTTCCAGATCTTTCATCTCAAAGCTCTTCTTGAGCTGAGCCTTAAGAGCATCTAGCTCATCATGAGCTTTCTCTGCCAAAAGCATGATATCCACATAGAGTACCAAAATCAATAAAGATCCATCACGGTGTCGTGTTGCTACGCGCACACCGTGTAAAAAAATCTAGAATGTGGCTTCCTTTTAGATTTAGAGAGCCAATGCCACTTTAGGCATTAGTATTAGTGTCCATGGTTCAAAATATTTGATTTTTTTGGACAAGTTTTTAGTCAATTTTTGATATTCTAGATATTATCTCTTGTAAAAATCCATAAAACTATAGACAACTTCTAGATTAGGAGGACATGTAAAAGAAAGCATGTATCTTTCAGCCAATTTGAGAGGATTTTATGTAAAAAGAGAGATTAGCAAAATCACACGATGCGCAATCATTGTTTTCAGGCAGTGAACAACACTCTGAAAGTGGGAGAATAAAGGCAAGCAGCCAGGCTACAAATTGCAGTCTGACATAGAATCTGCAAAATCGATCTCAAATGAGTCCCAGAAGAACAAATTCTAGGAAGAGGCGAAATTCTTGGAACTGCTAAACGTGAATTCCATGATATAATTATTAATGTAATCAAAAGGAAAAGACAATATGTTGCTGATGAAGTTGAAAAAACAGTGCATGCTTTTTTGCAAGTTCTTCGAGTTTTTGTGTAGGATGAAGAGAAGCTGATTGCACAAGGAATTCAGCTTGAAGTAGTTAAAGAATTGATTGCAAAAATTGAAGCTGAAGATAAAGAAAGAATGGATGCAAAAATTAAAGAAGTGAAAGCTGAAAATGTAATGGTCGACTGGTCCAAACTAGTTGGGCAGCCCATCTCTAAAAAAGAAGGCCGCCTATAACACATGCATGAGGAAGAAGAGGCTCGGTTCATTCCAAGCAGTCACTACTCCCGTACACATTGGGCAAGAGCAACAATGGAGACAGTCGTCAAAATTGGAGAAAAAGAAACACCATGTATTGCACTCTTAGACCATGGCTCGGAGATAAATGTCATGGCAAGGAGTCTCTATGAAAGTGGTGGATGGCCCATAGATATTGATCCAGGTTGGCAAATGAAAGCTGCAAAAAACTCTTCTGGAGAGTTATATGCTGCATGTCCTAATGTGCAGGTAACTATTGGAGACATAAATGACAATTTTCACTTTTTTATTCAAGGCTCTTGTAGTTACCCTATCATTCTTGGGCAACCTTTCATTTCTGAAGCCCGCTTGGAAACAAAAGCTCTTGATGATGGTTCTTCCTGTGCTCGAATCCAAAGCAAGGATAATGAACGAGCTCTGTCCAATTTCTTACTGTGTGTGTTAACATCACCGAAACAGAGATCGTCTATGTGATTATCCTGTGCCTCCTAATGCCCAAGAATTAAAGGGTTTTCGTGCGTCATGTAAAAAGATTGAACCTCCTTATGCTACAAAAACTATGCCTCTAGCAAATTTTTATGTATGTATAGCCAATAGTATGGGCTGTTATAAGTCTCTTCCGACCATGGCTAAGGCTAGAAGAAAATATTTATGTCATGTAAAAAGAGAGCTGAAAACTTATGACATGATGGCTGAAAATGAAGATATTTTGGGCATTTTTTTTGGACTGATTACTATTGGCTGAAATATATGCAGCTGCTCATGTAGAAAATCTGGCTGAAAATCAGTCCATAGAAGTATGTACATTGGATTTTTATCAAATAATTCAAGAATTTGTTGAACATGAAGACAATGGTTTACTCAACAAGGTTGAAGCACAAGTGGAGACAAAATACAAGACAGTGGATAAGAAAGTCAAACCTGTGGCAGTCCCATTGCCTCCTGAAAGTGAAGGCTCATTGATAGGGCAGCAAATCAGCCAAGTCTTCATGATCCTTCCAACATTGGTCACAAGTTCACATCTGAAAGTATAAAAGAGCTCAAAATAGGTGAAAATTCTTTCCTTTCGCCTGCTGAAAAACACTCTCTTATGCAAATGCTAATGAAACACGAAAAAGCTTTTGCATTTCAACTAAGTGGAATAGGCTATGTGGATCCAAATATTGTGGCTCCTATGGTCATTTTTACGGTCCCACATGTGCCTTGGAACCTCAAGCCCATTTCTGTTCCAGGGGCACATCTGCCCAAATTATTGGAACTTCTAAATGAGAAGATCAAAATGAAGATTTTAGAACCTTCTTCAGCACCTTACTCAAACCGATAGTTTACTGTGCCTAAGAAAAATGGATCTTTATGATTCATTCAAGATCTACAGCCTGTCAATCGTGTCACAATCCGAAATGTTGGTTCGGGTCCAATTGTTGATGAGTTTGCTGAAGCTTTTGCAGGTAGAGCAATTTATTCTATGGGCAACCTATATTCAGGATATGACCAATTTCAGCTTTCATTAGAAATTCGAGACATTACCACAATGAAGACACCTCTTGGATTGGTCCGCATGTGCACTCTACCACAAGGTGCAACAAACTCCGTAGCCCATATGATGAATCCCATGCACAAAGTCTTAAGGGACTTTATTCCACAACTTACTCTTCCATTTCTTGATGATGTACCTATCAATGGATGTGAAGTCAATGAAAAGAATGAGGAGCTTGACGAAGATGGTTGCAGGACATTTGTAGTTAACCATATTCATGATTGTGACAGGATTTTGACAAGGCTAGAAGAGGTACATCTTACCCTTTCTGGAGCTAAGTCGATTTTTGGAATAGAAGAAGTCCTAGTGGTCGGTCATCTATGTGGCCCCTATGGATGCAAACCTTCTCCAATCAAGATAGATGCCATCAGCAGAATGCAAGAAAAATGCACAAATGTTTCAGAGGTGAGAAGATTTCTTGGCACATGTGTATTCTATCTCATATGGATACCACATGTTGCTCATGTAGCTGAAAATCTTTATCAATTATTAAGAAAAGACAAAAGATTCTCTTGGAATAAAGAGCATACTCTCACTATGCACAAATTAAAGAAGTTGTTAATTTCAGCACCCACACTCAAAAGGGCTGACTATTCAAATGGTCAACCCATCATCCTTACTGTGGATACAAGTCCCATTGGGATAGGATGGGCTATTGGCCAAGAGGATCTTGAAGGTAACAGATATGCAATTCATTTTGGAGAAAAGGTTCTCAATGAACGTCAAAGAAGGTATGCACAAGTAAAAAGGGAATTGTGGGGAGTTGTAACAGCATTAAAGTGTGATCGTGAATACTTTATAGGTACTTCCGTAGTGGTAGAAATTGATTGTCTTCCACTCTTGGGCATGATTACCAACTTCTCTACACCCAACATTGCTATGTTAAGATGGATTGCATATATTAAGTCTCTCAACCCCGGATTAAAGCATATTGCAAGAAAGGCGAATCCACTTGTTGACATGCTATCATGTGCAAGATATGACAATGAAGAAGAGTTGATGGAAGAAGATGAAGCTAAAGAATCTATACTTGCTGAATTTCATTCCATGGCTGCTGAAAATACCTTTTTAGTTACTACATATACTAGTCAAAAGCTGAAAAAAACAGGATGGCCAACTAGAAGCCAACATGCTCATTGCATTGCTCAAGTTCTAGTTCATTTCCTTGAAGAAGATTATGAAGAAGATTGGCTAAAGATCGGCCAATATTTGAGCACAATGAAGAAGAAGGAGACTTGGATTGATGAGGAGTCCAAGCATATCAAGAGGAAAGCTTATGGCTTTTTTTCTTAAAGAAGGACATCTATGGAAGCACGCAAAGAAGAAGAAAGGAGCACCTGTTGTCCGAGTTTTAGGTAACAAAAGATTGCAATAACAGGTAATGAAGGAATTTCATGAAAGCTTATGGACTCACCATAGAGGCATATGGCAAACCTTTAGTAAAGTCAAAGAAAAATATTGGTGGAAAAACATGTATCGGGACATAGCACATTTTGTTGAAACCTGTTATGTGTGTCAAATGTATTTTATGGTCAAGCATCGAGATGGGTTACAACCAACTTATCCTTTGTCTATATATTATAGATGGGTTATTGATCTTGTAACCATGCCTACAGGAATATGGAATATGCGGTATTTAGCACTTGCAAGAGAGGATCTAACCAATCAAGTTGAAGGCAAAGCCTTAACAACCAAATCCACTCAAGCTGTTTGTCGTTTTTTACTTGAAGAAGTGTTTTGTAGATATGGTTGTGTGGATAAAGTAACTACAGATAGAGGAGAGTTGGATGCCGATGAGGCATGCAACTTCTTTGCTAAATTGGGTATTAATTGGCTTTAACATCATCCTACAACCCTGAAGGCAATGGAAAGAGTAAGAGAGGTCATCAACCTATTCTCAAAGCTCTAGCAAAGTCTTGTAGAGGAAAGATCAAAGAATGGCCTAAAATGCTACCTTTTGCATTATGGGCTGACCAGACTACTCACAGTTCAGTGAGACTGACTATATGCCAGCTGAACTTATGCATGGACATCAACCAATTATACCAATTGAAGAATCTATTCTCACATGGAGTCTTTTACCTTCGGAGGAAGGCATCAGTAGAGAAGAGTTGCTGACTTTGTGCATGTGGCAGCTAGAAAGAAGGCCTGAACATATTCAAGCAGCTATTGAGAAGCTAAAGACAACAAGACTAAAGAAAAAAACAAGATTTGATAAGCAACATCGACTTTGGCCAAGAGCAATTCAAGAAAATGACTGGTGCTTGTCTATGACAGCAGCCTAGACAATCAATACAGTGCTTCTAGGAAGATGGTAAAGTGTTGGTTTGGCCCATATGTGGTAAATGTCATTCATGACAATGCCACATATTCATTTGCTGAATTGGATGGAACAAGCATGAAGATACCCATAGCTGGAAAAAGAATCAAACTCTTCAAACGAAGAGAAATTTCAACATATGAGCTAGAAGACTTGAATATAATTCAAGAGCATGAAGACATAGAGGAAGAAGAAGAGGCAAAAGATGAAGACATTGACATAGCAGAAGATACTTTTTTTGACACTGCAAATCCGTAAGACTTTGGCACATGCCAGAGGATGTGCAGGTTAGGAGGGGGTGGATGTCGTACCGCTACGTGCACACCGTGTAAAAAAATCTAGAGTGTGGCTTCCTTTTAGATTTAGAGAGCCAATGCCACTTTAGGCATTAGTATTAGTGTCCATGGTTCAAAATATTGGATTTTTTTGGACAAGTTTTTAGTTAATTTTTGATCTTCTAGATGTTATCTCTTGTAAAAATCCATAAAACTATAGATAATTTCTAGATTAGGAGGACATGTAAAAGAAAGCATGTAGCTTTCAAACAATTTGAGAGGATTTTATGTAAAAAAAAAAGAGATTAGCGAAATCGCGCGACGCGTGATCGCTGTTTTCAAGCAGTGAACAACACTTCGAAAGTGGGAGATGAAGAAGGAGTGATCTGGCAGGATTCTGGCCAGGTGTCTTGGTATTTAACCCCTCTTTTGGAGCCATTGGAAGCATCAGATTGGCGATTTGAGTAGCATAGAGGAAGGTATTATTTTGTACATGTTTTTGTCTATTAGAGTTATATTTTCTCATAATGCTGAAATAAGACAGGCTTCATCTCTGTTAGTATTCTTCTATATTTTCTAATTCTTTTTGGGAGTATTCTTCTACATCTTCAATCTCTTCCAACCCCTTCTCTTCCATCTACTCCTCTCCTTGAATCTATCTACACCCTGCTGTCTCTTATCTTCAAGAACTTGGCTTGAAACCTTCAACCTTTCTCTTATCTCTACCATCTCCAAAGTCTAAGCGCTTGAACCCCCATACATTATTCTCTTGCCAAACCCCTGTGGTGACCTTCAACCCTACGTGCTACGAAAACATGCTTTCTTCGTGTACAAGCACAGATCCATAGCACTACGGTTGTAGCCCTGTGACTGCATAAATGCATCAAAATTATGATATCATTCCCTAGTTGCCTGCTTCAATCCATAAAGACTTTTCCTCAATATGCACACTAGGTGTTCCCTACCAGGATATGCAAAGCCCTTAGGTTACTTTACATAAATCTCATCATGCAAGTCTCCATGTGTGGGAGCTTTCGCTCAACCGCCAAGACCCACGGACCGCTTATTGTTTCAAGCGTTCCAAGCGAGCTCTCATGGCTATCTCTCACCTAGCCGACGCGCCGTCGATCCTACAAATGCAATGAACTTACCTTGATGCTCGATCGAGTACCCTCCTCTCTCACACTCCGGTAGCTCCACGATTCTCGATGCTAGCTCAAGCATCCTCAAGCCTCCTCCATCTCCAAGCTCCATCCTCCATAGCCGCGCGCGCAAGAGAAGAGAAGAGAAGAGAAGAGAAGTAGGGGAGAGGAGATGGTGAAGAGCTTCACCCTCTTGATCCCTCACTCTCACACACACTCACTCCCTCACACTCTCACACTCCCTCTCTCAAGAGCATACACAAGCAAGAAGGAGAGAAGAAGAGAGGAAGAATAAGACTAGTTTTGCCACACCAAAGAATGAGCTCTTCATTCACTTTTCAACTTTATATACAAAACCCTACTTCCCTTTTGGGCGGTCATCCCCTTTTTCCCTTTTTTACATGGCCGGTCATAGCCTAGGCCCTGTTTTCCATTGTCCTTTTATCTTCCTTGTTTCCTTTTCACTACCCTTCTATATTTACAAATTGCACGGGTGAGAGCCCGGCACTCTTTTACAAGATTTTAGGGTGCGCTTTTTATGCGCCTTTCTCTTTTCGTGTTTGCCTTGGCCTTTTAAGGTCGTCCTTGCGCTTTTGGCCTTTTCTCCTCTTTTTTTTTCCTTCCATCGGACTACCTTTTTTTCGCCTTTGCCCTACGTCTTTTCCACTTTCTTTCGCTCTCTTCATGTTGGGGTTAACACCATGTAAGAATGCCATCTTGAAATCCATATGATACAAGTCCAAGTCAAGCTGTGCAACCAAAGCCAAAACCAAGTGGAGGGTGGTCATCTTAACCGCAAGAGAGAAGACCTCATCAAAGTTAACACCATGTTCCTACTTAAAACCCTTTGCTACCAATCTGGCCTTGTATGCTGGCTTGGGCTGTCCAAGGGTACTTTTCAACTTGTACACACTCTTGCATGGCAAAGCCTTCTTGCCACTAGGCAAGGAAACCAAATCCCAAGTATGATTCTTATGTAATGAGTAAAATAGCCCTCTCCCAGGAGTGGTTGTCATCCCTGTGTATAGCCTCATCATAGGTGAGAGGCTCTTCTACATCTATAACCAAGACATAGTTCATAGAGGGCTCAAAGCGGTTGAGAGGGCGTCTATCTCTAGTAGAATGCCTCACTGCATGTTGTGCTGCCTATCCAACATCATGTCTAGCATCCCGGCCATGAGTATCAACTGCTGATGTAGGCCATCTAGCTAGCTATATGGAAGCAGGCAGCTCCTCCCGAAAGATAACCTTGCATATCTCCACTACCTTCTCAGGCTACCTATGCATTTTGTTCTCATGGAACTCAACATCATGGCTGCGGATGACTTTTCACGTGTGCGGGTCCTAGAGATGATATCCCATCTCACATGCATCTCCATAGCTAAGGAATATGCATTTCACACTTTTAGGATCCAACTTATTGTGCTTGTCCTTGGGCACATGGCAAAATTCCTCACATCCAAAGATACACAGATGAGTATAAGAGGGAGGCTTTCCTATCCATACCTCCTTTGCAACCTGGAAATCAATGCCATTGCAAGGTGATCTATTAATTATATGCATTGCAGTCATAAGTGCCTTAGCCTAGAAATGTTGTGGTAAGCATGCATAGCTAAGCATATTGCATACCCTCTCTTGGATAGTCCTATTCATGCACTCAGCCATACCATTCTCGGGAGGGGTGTAAGGGGTGTTCAACTGATCCTTAATACCCCACTCATCACAAAAATGCTCAAAAGCATGTGCGCTGAAATACTACCAAGACATCAAACTTGTGCTTTAAGGGATAAGCCCAAACCTTACATAAAAAGTCATCAAAAGGTGGGATATACTATAAAGCATGAAGCATTTTCATTCCTTTAAGAGAGATATGCCCCAAACGAGCATGCCAAAGAGATACATATGGGATAGAACCCACTACCAAAACATGATCAAGTGTAGAACTAAATACAACCAAGGGGTATAGGCTATCAAACTTGGCACCTCTTACAAGTACAAGCCTACCAAGAGTAATTTTTCATGCAGAGTCCCCAAAAGACACATGATATCCTACATCATCAAGCTATCCAGCTGACATAAGACTGTGGGTCAATGAAGGTACATGGAATATATCATGCATAAGAAAAGTGCTCCCAAAGGGAAATTGCAGCATAACATCACCTATGCCCACAATATCAAGAGATGTGTCATCACCAAGATGTATAGAACCAGAAATAGTGTGGTATGTATGAAAATAGTCTCTATAGGGTGTCACATGAAAGGACACACCCGAATCCAAAAGCCAATACTGGGCATACATAGAGTGAGTGTTAGTCATGTGTGAGGCATCACATGAAGAAGCGGCAAGAATATAATCTCCATCAAAGTCTTCGGGCTGCATAACATTAATTTCCTCAATCTTAACACTAGACTTTGTAGGTATAATATTGGGATCAAAGGACTTCTCCTGCACTTTCTCTTTCCCCTTTTCCTTGTGCCTTTCATTGTGCAGTTCATGACATTGTGGCTTAATGTGGCCCTTTTTCCCACAATGATGGCATTTAACATTTGCAATCCTGCCAATGGGATTTGCTGTGTGATTTCCCATGAGACTTGGAGTGGGATCTCTAGGAATCCTGTCCACAGCCACTGGCACTGCCATTCTTTCCATTTCCATCATTCCTGCCTCTAAGTGTCAATGCATGAGAGACACGTGAGGCATCCAAATTCTTTCTTTTTATCTCTTCCTAAAGAAGAGCACTCTCAACATCAAATAGCTTAAGTGTAGTAGTAGAGGCACACAAAGCAAAACGAAAGATATCCCAAGAGCCATTAAGAGTGCTAAGTAAGAACAAGGGAGTCACATCCTCCTTAAAATCAATGCCCTACAAAACCAAATGTTTCACGATAGCATGGAACTGGCTCAAATGAGCAGACATAGTCACATTCTCCTTCATACGCAGATCCATAAGCTGTTTTAACTAGTACATCTAGGAAGCATGACTTTTCTTGTCATAAAAGTTCTTAGTTTTCTCCCAAAGATCCCATGCACAATGTGATTCCTCAACTAGATTGTAGTGTACTTGTTCTATGAGAGACAATATGATGAAGGACTTACACAATTCATCAAGCTCAAGCCATTGATCATTACACATGTTGCGAGTTGCTGCCCACTCAATCTCAGTGGTTTAACTTGCGATTTCTACACCAACACTTGCCACATTTAGATTTTTCAATAGCTATAGATCGTACCATACAACTTAGTGATGTTGAATATAGCATTATCAGTGGAAAAACTAGCCATAATGCAAGCTGGAAATAGTGTAAAGAGTCCCCGAGGGGTCCACCTATAAGAAATCATCTATGTAACGTGTATTGAAAGGATATTAAGAAATACCCTTTCTTTACATTCTATAAGGCCTTAAAATGATCCCTTTTACTTTACTAAACTTATATTTTTTTAACTTTTAATTAAAATTTTCTTTTGTAAATATAATCCTGTAAATTTTATTAAATATAATACCCTTTCTTTTGAACTTGCGTGGTATCTTACATTTCTATAAGGTGGACTCCCCAGGAGCTAGTCAAAACAACTTGTTGTATACTACTGTAAACAGCCCAGAACCACAAGCAAACCAAGATAAAATAGAAAAGGACAAGTGTTCAATGTTGCTGCCCACCAAGTACTATCAATAGAACATTAAAATGACATGATTCAGCCTAATAAATACATAAGAGTCTGGATAAAATAGCTTGATGCCTATAATAAATGACAAGAGTGAGTAAATGAGAGGAAACATTGAGCTAATAGAGGGATCCAATGACAACAGTGACTGCCAAGTCCAATCTTGCACCAAGCGGGCATAATAGAGGCACTATGACAACTAATGAACATGAGCCAAACACCCAAATGTGTCAAGAGAGTCCGTCAGTACAACCAAGACATCCCTTGAGTAATAAGCAAGATGTACACACCACTAGCAAGACCTGATAAAGGTCAGTGTATGCTCAATGAAGATGGATCCAATTAGCTCATAAGCATCCAAGAGCAGACATGGAAGCGCCTACCAAGCAAATATCATAGTTAAGGATGCGTAAGAGATCTCAGTCTCAAATCTCAAGTAATAGCTCAAATGCATAACCCGCAAGCTCTGGGTAAATCTAAGACCATAAGCATAAAGCTTCCACTAGCACCAAAATTCAATGGCAAATGAGCAATCAAGCTCAGAGATAGCATGTAAATGCATAAGACGTCTCATAGCCAAGACCGTACATCATGAGAGCACCAAGAGCATGTAAGCAGTCAAGCATCTGATACCATCCAAGTACATCATGTATGAATCCAAGTCAATCTCTCACAAGCCAAGAGACATCCAAATGAGGTTCCAAATTATCCAAGTACAAGCCCAACTGAAGCTCCAAGTGGCAAAGAATCTCAAACAATGTAGGTAGCATGCATCACTGACATATGCTTCAAAGCATGTACCAACGGATCATGCATAGACCATATGTATAACCTCTATCACAAAGCATGCCAGTGTAGACCAAAGTTAAGTAAGTGCCAACCAATACAGAACTCAAACGAGGCTCAAAATACATTCCGAAACCATCCAAGACATTTTACAACCTCTATTTGCATCCAAATAGTCATAACAAGCATCCGGGAAGCAGCAAGACCACTAGGCATAACATAACCCGAGTTAAATAGATTCATCCCTGCTCTATTACAGCAATAAGTTCACTGTTAAATTGAGCATTAACAATGAAAAAGTCAGCACAAATCAATGGCATATCATATGCATAACTTCCCATAACATCCGGGCATGATTTGGGTACCAAATGGCATCAATAGCTAGTATCAAGCAAGCCTAAATATCAAATGCTAATGTAGCACTATTTGGGGCTGCCTGTGGATTGTTATGACAGTATTGGATTGAATTATATCAGACCCAAATGGCAATGCCAAGCTCAAGCCTTCAATGCCATGGTTGAAGCATACTCATATATCTCAAATGAGACCTTTCAGTAGTGCCAATGGCCTGAAGAGGTGTTGGAGATGAAGACCACATTTTTGACAGGCTCAGGAAATGGCACAACCTATTGAAATAAGTTTTTTGATGTTGCTAAGGGATCTAGGCACTACTTGATGGTTAGGGAGCTTCTATGGCTCCCAAAGAAGCTTTCCAAGAGGCCTCAATAGGCATAGAAGAGAGAGAGCTCAATTCCAAACCTTCATGGGCTGAGAAAGGAAGAGGTGGCACAATGAATGTGCCATAACCATGGATGGAATACATGGGTATAGTCCAGCTATAGAATCACTGGCATATCCTCATGTTAGTCACCTAAAACACCAATGAATAATATCCTAACACATCACCAAGGTACTAGTGGATGCCCACTCATGTAGAGCTAGACAACTTAATAATCCCCCTTGAGCTCAACATGAGCTCATGAACTCCAAGCATAAACTTGAAGCATTGAATATTCTTAGCTCCCAAGGCCTTGGTAAAAATATTAGTAGCTTGATCCTCTATGTTTCCATAAAGCAAGGCAATATCACCTGCTAGAACATGCTCCCAAATGAAATGGTAATGGACCTCTATGTGTTTGGTCCATGCATGATACAATGGATTCCTAGCTAATTGAATGCTACTAAGGTTATCACAATAGATGATAACCTTCTTATCCACCTGCATCCCCAAATCACCAAGTAGCTTGTGTAATTAAGCTACCTCACATGCTACAATTGCAACACCTCTATACTCTATCTTTGTACTAGACAAGGCAATTGTCGACTATTTCTTGCTACTCCAAGTAACAACACTACTATAAAGGACAACATAAAACCACTAGTAGATCTCCTATTTGAAGTATTACTAGCCCAATCTATATCTGTGTAACCATGCAAGTCCAATGGTACACCTGTACCATACAATAAGGTGAGTTCAATGTGGACTTGACATTGTTCAATATGCGTCACATTGCATCCAAATGTGGCTTCCATGGAAGCTGCATAAACTAACTTTTCAAAAAAATTGTGTAGTTTAGGTCTAGCCTAGTGATCATCAAATAGATAGGCTATCCACAGCCTTCCAATACATAGTGACATCCTCAATCAATTCATCCTCATATGCACTAAGCTTAGCGTTAACATCCAAAGGTATAGAAATAGGCTTGCACATCCATACCATACTTTTTCAACATATCCAATGCATATTGTCTTTGTGACAACCGTATACCCTCTAGAGTCTAGATGATCTCTATGCCAAGAAAATAGTACAGCTGTCCTAAATATCTCAAATTCAACATTGAGAAGACTCTTCACATTGTCAATCTCTATCTTAGTATCACCCACAATAATCAAATCATCCACGTGTATAGTAACGACCACAATACATGTATCACTCTCACATACCTAGAGTGAGTGATCATAGCATGTACTCTATGAAATCCAATGTTAACAAGGTATTATGCAATCCTATCATGCCATGTCCTAGGTGCTTACTTCAGCACATAAATACAAGCCCTTAGAAGCTTGCATACACAATCTAGATGATTCTAATTTGCATAACCAAGTGGCTACTCCACATAAACTTCATCTTGTAACTCCCCTTATAAGAAGGCATTCTTAACATCCATCTGATGCATAATCCAACCTTTTGATGCAACCACTACTATGATAGCCCTTATAGTGGCCATTTTAGGCATTGAAGTAGCATTCTTCTCATAAACAATACCATGAGTCTATGCATACCCTTTAGCAACTAGTCATGTCTTATTTTTCTCAATAGATTTATCTAATTTATGCTTAACATAGTAAATCCATTTACAGCCAATGGCTTTCTTGCCTTCAGCTAGGGGCATCAACTCCCATGTGTCATTTGACCTATTTTTTGCACACCCACTCTTATGCTCATCAACCCCAACCACATTCTACACACATTACTATACCACTACTCATTTCATAAAAAATAACATCTGTGCTAACTTTCAGCTCACATGTAATAGGATTATAACATCTATATCCATTTTTCTCAGGAGAATATCCAAAAAATACACATTTTTCTACTTTGGGATCCAATTTGCTGCACAACACATCAGGATATGTATATAAGCAATACATCCAAATATTTTGAGATGGGACAGATTTGGCTTTCTTCCTATAAACTTCTCTTCAAGTGTCATACCATGTATAGTAGCAGTGGGTTTCCTATTCATAATGCATAGAATAGTAGAAACTACTTTAGTCCAATAATAATGAGGCAATTTTTTTTCTAACATCAATGCAAGAGCCACCTCTGCAATATGTTTATTTTTTCTGCTCAGTAACTCCATTTTGTTGTAGAGGGTATCTATATGTATACAACCTCTATATACCATTTTCAGCAAAAATTCAAAAATTTCTTTGGAGAGAGATTCTTCTCCTCCATCCAATCTTAGGCATTTAATAATATGCAACCTTGTATCCTTCTCAACCAAAACCTTAAATATTTTAAAGTGAGTGAACACCTCACTTTTCTCATGCATAAAGTAAACCCATACTTTGTAAGTATGATCATCAATGAAGGAAGAATAATACCTATAACCACTCAAAGTTGTAATCTTTGTAGGACCCCACACATCAGAATGTATCAATTCAAGTATGGTCAAATGAAGGAGACATAATACCTATAATCACTCAAAGTTGTTGTCTTTGTAGGACCCCACACATTAGAATGTATCAATTCAAGTGGCTTCTTGCATACATGATTTTCATGCAGAAATGCATACCTTGCTTACTTTCTGAATTGATATGCTTCACATACTTTATGCATTCCATCAATCCTAAACTTAAGCAAGCCATCTACAATCTATTTTGATTGCATGCCTTTCAGCCATTGCACATTCACATAGCCAATTCTCTTATGCCAAATTTCAATATCAACCACAACATCTGAACATTGTGCAATCATGGCAACACCTATTCCACGCAGACTTACATCAATAGTAAATAAACTACAAGCACATTTCCCTTTTGTAATCAACCTACAATCAATTTTTAGATCTTCTATATAACAATTATCAAATGTGAACCAAACTTGCAACCCTTGTTCAATCATTTGACCAACAAAAATCAAAATTTTTATAATATTTGAAAAATGCAGCACATCAGCCAAGTACTTAGTTTTGCCATCTTGTATACTCAATGGAACATTTCCAACATGAGCAATGGGGTAAATCGTATCATCTTCTGACCCCACATAGACTGTAGACTCTAGATTATGCATCTCTCTAAATCACTCTCCATGAGAAGTGATGTGGTTATAAGCACATGAGTCTACATACCATTTATCATTCTTTAACAAACCATCAACAGTCATAGTATTTATAAAGTGCTGCATAACAAACAACTGTTCACTTCTGTCATCATTATTTATGCTAATCAATGTATAATGATCTTGTTGATTTTTTTTCATTTCTAATTTCAGCCTTCTTTTTGAAGTAATTTTTAGAAATGTGAAATTTCTAATTACAATGACAACACTCTGTGCCATCACTAGAATTTTGCTGCGTATTAGATTTGCAACTTGCCCTCTCTTTGACTCCCCCTTTTTTGGGACTGTTCTCCTCTATTTTGTAGTGCATCATAGCCTTAACCACAACCACCACCTTGGTCTTTGCCATGACCTATACCTTTGCCACTAGAATAAAACACCTATTTAGACTTGTTTTTATTTAAGACGAAGAGGAATCCAAGCCAACGTTCTTCTTGTCAAGTATCAACATAGTAATCAAGTTTGCAAAATCAATGATATTATTCTTTGTATTCATAGATAACTTGAAGCTCTTGTATTCATCTCCAAGTCCATCTAAACATGCATGCAGTGTGAGGGCATGTACATGCATTATGGTAATTTCCATATTAGTCTTTTATCATGTTGTAGACTTAGTTCTTTTGTGTGGAAGAAGGAAGTAACTACTCTCTTGTTGCCTCAAAAGAAAGTATCAATGGTGTTGTTGTAACCACCAAGAGGTTGCGATTTGTACATATGATTTGAAATCAATTTTGAAGTAATACATGTTGGAATTACCCATAATAATGTTAATTAAGTTAGATTGACCTAAATTACCCTCTGTTGACCACAAATGGCGAATGAGAAACAAGATAGGTGGAAGTGCCCCATGTTGGATATAAGTTAAAAAGGATCATAATTTTCAAATTGCATTATGTTATTCTAGGCATTGCCATTTTTAATGTACTTTGATTTTTTTTAAGTGCACTCTACTTTTGTAATAATCCAAGATCCAAGATTGCTCTTGTACAAATTGTAAAGTATCATTAGAATAGTTGGGAAGACCCTTAGCCATGACTCATCACTCTTAACATGATTGATCTAACTATCATAAGATGTAGGCATGTATTAGAAAGAGAGCAATAAAGATCCTAAACATAAAAGGGAACCTAATATATGGGTGGAATCTTGAAACCCAAGGCCATGTTTAAAGGCTTGTTCTTATTCTTGTCTATTTCTTCCCTTTGCTCCATTTTTCTTGTGCATTCTCATCACCTTAGTATTCATGAGGGAGATAAGATTTTTTAAATCTAGAAGTGTTTCATATAAACAAGTATAAGTGGCAAAAATCTACCAATTCTCATCATTCAACCCATTCAAAACTATAGGAAACAAATCATCATGTCCGTTAGATGCACCGGTAGAGCCCAATATGTTTCTAATATGCTTTATTGTTAGCATATAGTCATTTACTAATGATGTTTTCAAATTTAAGTTATTCAAATTATTCTTGAGTGAAATTTTTTTCACCTTTATATTGTTAATTCGCATTTTCTATAATGTGTTTCACACTTTCTTTGTAGTACTTAGGTTATGTATGTGTCAAATGATCCCATTTGACATATCTGAATAATATGACTTTTTTGCCTTTCTCATGTCAGTCATTTTCCATGCCTTTTCATGTGTTGGATGTTTGGGAATCATTGACCTTTCTCCTGTCCACTCACATATCCTCACAAGCCTTTACTTGTCAAAATATCCTCACCTTGAACTTCCACAACTAGCTGCTTTTATCTAGCTTGTCTATGTTGACATTATGGCCATTTTCAGCCATTTGTATGACACGTGTTTTATTTTTTCATGTGAGCTCCTATAGATGCAAAAAAGAATCCAAAAACTCTTGAAATCGTTAATCTATGTAGATGTACAATGCATACTATGATTACATAGTCTACAACACTAAATAATGCACAACTTGCATGATTTATAGAGCTAATTGATACTTATAACTCTATAGAACTTGAAAAAATACATTGAAAAGTCTTTTTAGGGACAAAAGTGAGGATGAAATGGCCTCAAACATCCAAAATAATAGCTTACTCAACTCCAGGGTGCTACAAGACATCATCCATATCCTATGTGATAAAAGGGTATTGAAAAATACCCTTTTCTTACATGTTATAAGGCAATAAAATGACCCCTTTTACTTGCAAATTTAAAAAAAAAATTGTAATCAAAAACCCCCTTTTGTAAAGGTAATCATATCATGTAAATTTTACTAAATAAAATAACCCTTTCGTGTTCATTGCATGTGTTAGATTTACAATTGGTGCACCCCTTGAGCAACCCAATTTCATCTAAGTTTGAGACAATGGACCAAACTTACACATGCAACCCTACTCAAGCAAGAAATCACAAGAGAAATGAAACAACATATCTTACTTGTACTTCCTTATCTAGAATTTGTGAGGCTTTCTCTTTCTTGCCAGGATTTTATACCATGACAAAAGATAAGGGATATATGCTCCTTTGGGTTATGGTTTTCCCTATCACTATACACACATGCACAATAAGCTCTTCTCACTCTATCTCAAATACATACATAGAGATAGATTTGCTACTTTTTTTATTGATATATAAGTGATAGGGTGTAATATAAGTGTGGATATAATTTATCAATTCAACATTAAGAGATGGTGGGCTAGATACATAGCTGCAGCAACTATAGTAGACATATTTGCCTACAACATCCATAATGCAGATTGCAAGTGCATCCCGTGAAACACAAGATGCATGTTAGTGGAGTAGAAAAAACATCCTAGATGGTCATATATTGAGCTTGCAAAAGAGTTCATGCCTCTTCAGTGCAAAGAATTTCACCAATGTCATATGTGAGAGATGTTATACTCACACATAAAGCATCAGGCACTTCTATGGAGTTACAATCAAATTCAATGCATATTAGGAAGAAATTTCATTTTGTGTTCAGGAAAAGTACATATTACTATCACTCACTTATATAATATTTCTTGAAAAGTTGTGGTTGCTACCTACCCTTCCTACCTAATCAATTTAACGTGGTCCTTCATAAAAAGTAAGACTATAGAGAACTTTTTCACACTTGGAGCATGTAAAATCTATTTGAAGATAATAATTAATTTCTAAAATTTTCAACATCATAAAGTTTGTTGTGAACAAGGAGGAAGACTCATTGGGTCAAATTGAGATCATTTTCTTAGTGAACATGAATGTGATTTTTCATAGTTTTTTTCCTTTAAATCATTTTGAGTTTAAAAAATTAATAAGCACAATAAATTTTGAGAATGCATTCCTTTTATTTTAAAACTTCAAGAGATTATGGTTACACTAATCTATACAATAACAAAATGTAGAAATATAATTCTCAAAGTCAAGTAAAGAGGAAAAGTTTCATAAGTCTATGTTGTTTAGATGGCCTAAATGGCACAAGCAAGCAAAGTCACCCTCTATATGTTGTTCTTATGAGTATAGTCACAATGTCCAAAACATTCTATCTCCTTGGTTCTTTATAGTTTTTTCATATTTATGTTAATCATGATTTGGAGTTTGTATTACAATGTCACCTCCATTAAAAGTTCAAGCCTTGTATCACCATAATGTCCCTAATATGTTCAATGGTAGAAAAAGAATGCATAAAATTGTGGTGAAATTTTGTACTTATGTGCTCTGATGCTATAGGATCAAGAATTCTTTTCCTAAATGGATCCCAAGATCCCTATCGACATGCTTCCAAGGGAACTTCCACACCAAGTGGTAAGGAAAAAGAATAAGAATAAGTATATTGGTGATGCATACAATAGGTTGTGTTGTATTCTCATATATGATTCATGAAAACTTCAACAGAGGAAAGCATTCTGATCACATGTGACAATTGTGCCCATTGTGTGGATATTGATGGGTGTCCACCATACCATGTTGGAGGTACTCTCTTTACCTCTCAGTCCTCTCTGTTTCTATGTGTATGTGTGTCTATCTATGTGTTGGGGTTGGGGGGGGGATCACTTTAGTATGTAAGAATATGCATATTGATGTGTGCATATGAGAACAATTATAGCATGAATTTATGGATAATTCCCTCATTCGATGTGTGTATCCAACACATTAGTGAATTTTCTATGCTATACTATGTATGAAATAACAAAATCATATCCACCTATATAAATGCATATATACACATATATGCATGCATGCACATGCACGCGCGCGCGCACGCACGCACGCACGCACGCACGCACGCACGCACGCACACACACACACACACACACACACACACACACACACACACGCACACTGGGGAATTCACTATATGTATACCCTCTATATCACGTGCGTTCAAGGCCTGTTTATAACTATCCTTATCTATGAATTTTTCCTTAATAAAACATAACCCTTTTCTAATCAATTTGTAAGTAATCTATTTTGATGGGACCCTTCTGTATGCAAAAAATGTGTAAAAATGGTATTAAAAAAATCCCTTATGTTGAACCCACATGATACATACATATATTTATGACTGATCTCCCCATCACACACACACACTTGCGTGCACACACACACACACATAGAATGAAGCACGAGGTAGAAAAAGACTCTCTCTTCTTTTCATCCACTTCCTCTTTCTCTATCCCTCTCAACACGTATTCAAAAGTGTGTGTTTTGATAGCAAATGTGTATGTATACAATTAAAAAACATACAATAGTGTGTGAGTATGTGCCTCGGGGAGGTCACTTATGAATATATGTATATATAATGTGAGTTCAAAATAAGGGGTTTTTAAAATACCATTTTTATACATTTTTACATACAGAAGGGTGTCATATAAAGGGGTTACTTATTACAGATTGAATAGAAAAGGGTTGGGTTTTATTCAAGAAAAATTCACAGATTAGGATATTTATAAATAGGCAATGAACGCACGTTATATAGAGGATATATATATAGTGAACCCCCCGAGGTATGTGCACATACACATAGATACTTTCATTTATTGTATATTAATTACCAAGCTCAATGTTTTTCTCTTTCAAACTTGAGGTAAATTGGACATAGAAGAATAGCTTTCTTTTTGCAAATCTTGAATAATAAGAAAACCTATCCATACTCATGTGGGTTCTAAATTTATAACTTAAAAAATATCAATTTCCAATTTTTATTTCTTATTTAATATTTTAAGCTATTTAAATTCAAAATATGAGATCATATCATCTCTATTTATTTGGTAGCTCATCCTAAGCATAATAATTATTTCTAAGTATAATAATTGTATCTTTGACTTATTTGTGAATTTGTACAAGCTATTTTTCACTTTTATGTAGGCTATGCTTAATCTAAATTGCAAAGGTTTAGCAGTTTGCTAACTACAATGAGAGCACTCAAACATGGCACCTTCATAATTTATCAAGATTTTTGTTTGACTATGAAATATAAAATATGAATCAATTCTAAAGGCTAAACTTTATTGTTTAGGTGATCCAAGCTCTTGCTCATCACCAGGAAGTGTATATCAAGCACGGAAGGTCATGAGAGAATCCATAGAGTATTGGATTTCTCATAAATAAGATGAAATTTTTGATATTCACCAACTAAAAAATAAAAAGTCAAGGTTGTGAATTTATTTGCACTCAATGTCATAAAACTATTGTATTTGCACATATATATTTTCTCTTATTAAAGGGGAGTGACACATGGCAAACGTGCTAAACATTGAAATTGTGCTACATGTCAATTATAAACCAAAAAAGAAAATGTTTAGTAAGAAAAAAAGTGCAACTACCTAAAATATCTTGTAATTTTTCAAATAACATATTTTATATGTCATAGCAATATCACTCAAGAAAAAAAAAATCGTAAGAAATTGCTCAACTTTTTTACAATTATAGCTTTACACAAATCCATAATCTAAAAATATCTAATACAACTTGGTTTCTAACTTCCTTTTATTATCTTAAGAACCAATGAAGGATGCAAAGTTAAAGTCAAAGCATCAAAATTATGCAAAGTCAAGGGCCACATTTGATTTCAAAAAATAATTATATTTTTAGATCTCATTGTATCAACTTAGACATTGCTCATTTGTGAGGTATAGTAATTAAATCTCGTCCATCACTTGAAGATGAGGAAACATTATATTTTTGTAACATTTAGTAAGAACCAAGCTTGCTCTCATGCCCATGGTAGTATCACCTTGAGTAACATCCACAAGACCCACAATGGATGGGAAGGTTGCAGGATATCCCTATTTATTTGTTCCTAAACCATGTCCTCAAAAGGTCAAAGTGTATGCAAAAGAGAGAACATGTCACATCTTAAGTGGAAATGGGTAGAGGGTTTCCAACTTAAGTGGGAAGTTCGAAGTCAACCCCATGTACAAAAAGTGGAGCATTTGATACAATACGCATTCTTCTATTTGCAATTTTGAGAGCAGCCCTTCTTCGTGCTTCCATCTTATCCTCTTATACAACATTTCTTTAGAGTGAGGACGAGAAAGAGTGGAACTAAAAGCCTAAGTGAGGGACTTGCAATGGAGTGAGATAGAGAGAGAGTCAAAGCGTGCATGAAGGAGAGTAAAGGAACAATTAGAGAAGCTCCTCTTCAAACCTTTCATTTTCTGCATCTCTACATTTCCTCACATTGGTGGGGACCTATTGAGGATTGCATTTGACATGAAGGAGAACCTAGAAGTAAATAGAGGAGCACCACACTAATTGTGAGGCCACCAACTAACCTTCAACAACACATGGACTAAAAATGTAGTGGAGCCCCAAGAGGAACACCAAGGAAAAGGGAATTCTCTTGCAAGAAAATCTATCTTGTAACATCAACAAGCTTTTATTTCATTCTTTTGATTAGCAAAACAAAGAAAACAGCAATTCTTCACGCAGCATCATAGTAGATATCTCCCACGGATTTGATAGAATCAAGCATATTCTCCAACATCTTCACAAAATCCATCAATAAAACAAAGAACACAGGAAAATACACCATCTTTGAATGGAAATACATCACATATTATTCATCTTCAATGTCTTCATAGTTCTCTTTCTCAATCTCTCATATACAATTACATTGTTTTGATAGATTTGACTATCTCTGACTCTCTCTCTCTCTCTCCATCAATAATACATCGTATCCTCTCTACAATCACTCAATAATAACCCTCAATAATCCTTCTTAGGTCGTGAATGCACCTCCCAAGAGGTATGTCTGATATGAAGAGGTACCAGAGCCACTACAGTGTCTTTTCATAGCTCACCACTGTCACTTCACTCCAGTCTTTACTTGAGTCTTCAACAGCTACTTCTTTGACTTCTTTTAGCTCTTTTGCACTTGTATTCACCTCTTTCCAAGACTAGAAACTTTCCCAAGCTACACTCTCATCCAACAGAACACATACAGAGGCATACAGAAGCATACAGAAGGTCTACAGAGGCTCACAGAAGCTCAACAGAGAGTTACAGAAGATCAACAAAAAGCATCAGAACCACATAACTCATACCAAAACCATTCCAAACCATCAAAAATCACTCAATAAGCTTTCAAAAAATCTCAAACCCTATCAATCAATACTCCATCCTTCCTTACAGAGAGAAAATAGAACAAAACAGAAGCTCAACAGAAGCTATCAGGACCAAACAGAACATATCAAAAGATCAATAGAACTTCACATCTCTACTAATAAACATCATGAGCTTAATAAAACCATTCCAACCTATCCAAAACACTCTCAAACCACTTCCAAACCAATCAATCATCTCATAAAATCAACCATTCAGCTCTCAAAAACAACAAAAATCAGCCAAAAAAAAGGTCATTTCAACACTCGACATATCCCCACACTTAATAAGGAAGCGTCCTCGTGACCCACGAAAAAGGGAATACAAGTTCATTCAAGAGCTCAACTTTAATCTTCAATAAATTTTCAAAAACAGTCCATCCAACCATGACCCTAACTTATAACCCGTATCTGATATAAAGAATACAACGAAAGAAAAACCCTTTATACATTAACACTTCTTATCAAACTGGAAATCACAACAAACTTGTAAAGGATATAAGAGGTTTCTTCTTCTTTTGCATCAGCATCTTCAACTATCCAACCAGCAACACCATCATCGCAATTCTCCAAAAATGTAGCTCGCATGAAAGCAAATCGAATAGGCAACCACCACGATCTTATCACATAAACTAACCCACAACAGAAACACTACACACAACACAACTATCTGAATGACTCCTCCAAAAAGAGAGATTTATCATTAAAAATCATCCACAATACATTGCAAAGGTATCAATGAAGATGATCCCTTTTTAAGGCTTGGTGATTTCGAAAACGATCCATGGACAAGGATTCATCTACAAATGTCTTGGGAGGATTCTGAAAGAATTGAAGGCAGCACATCCTTTCCAACAAGACAAGGTATCTGCTAGGCAAACAGAGGGCATGAAAGTACAAGACATCGAGTTGTTGCTGGGAATCAATACTCACATTGACATTCATGCACAACTTTGGAATAGGTTTTGAATCATTATGGGAATGCCTATGCATATACGCCAGGTACCAAGTAAAATGAGCAGTTAAGCACACAGAAAGATCTGCAGACTGAGAATATTGCTGAGCAAAATGCAGATAATTCTGATAAGCCTGACTAGCACTTATCCATTCTCCTAGGATCAATGGCCAATTGATTTGAGGTCCAGTAAGGGAATCATTTGAACTCCAGCCTCTTCTTCGAAGAATCTTCTGATCAAAACCTTGATACCCACTAACCAACTGAGGAGGATTAGGAATAGAAGTGTTAGGAGACGGAAGAGGGACTAATGAAAGAGGATGAAGCAATGGATAGGCAAAATCATAAAATGAAGAATGGATTAAAGATGGATTTGCTGAAAATTGAGGAGATTCTGTTAAGAAATGCGTTAAAAGATAAGCAAGAAAAGTTGATAGAATGTCAGGGGATGGGGAAGGACAAGGATTAGGAGGTAGAAAAACTCGATCTTCAATAAAAGAACAATGGGTAAATATAGGAATTTGAGGAGATCCTTGAGGTTGGAAAAGAAGGGGTAAAATGACCTTTGGGTTAGATTGAAAAAGGGAAATATAAGCATCATACCTATGGGCCATTTGTTGATAATGAGTTAGGCATGGTAAGGACAGACCTAAAGCTGATCTACGATGATAGGCTTCAAAGAAAGAAGTATCAAATGGGGGTTGGTTGGAGAGATAGGCTAAAAGATCCACCCTCAGTTGGTTAATGTTCTGGGCATAACCTGAAGCTTTGACCTGACGGTGATTTAAAATGATAGCATCTACCATAGTGTGCCATGAAAACTCAGGACACTCAGCCACCTTTGAAGAATATCCCTAGAACATCTCATCAATCCTCAACTCCAAATGTCGGACATACAAAGAAGCTGGCAATACCACATCTCTGACATACCAAGCCAGATCTTCATCATCTGGAATCAGTAAATCACCCCTCAAATACATATAGGACAGAAGCATCGTATCTGGAGTGACAGAGTCTTCAAAAACCATCCTTACTACTTCTATCAGCAAATCACATGACCAGGCCCCACTCCATCCATCCTCTGGAATAGGTAAATCCATCGTGGAAAGTTTTACATAGAAGGCTAACTTCTGTTGTTGATAATGGACAAAAAAGGAATGATCTGGTGGATCATAGTCTTGATACTGCTCAAAAGAAGACCATAATAAATCCATGCGAGATTGCAATCTTTCCACCTTGGCCTGAAATAAGGGACATAATGTAGCCTATCTCTGAAGAGCTGCCAAGTCTGTAGGGGATAAAAGAGAAACTGGTTGCACAGGACTCTGTGTATTAGACCGAGACTGAGCCAACTGATCTTTGAGTTGCTGGATTTGAGCATTGCTCTGGTCTAAGATAGCTGTGGTGGATTTAAACTTCTCTGCTTGGGCAGCACCTCCTTCATCTCTTGACTCTCCTTCTGTAACTTAGCCCTCTCCTCTGTTACAGCAACCACTTGAGACCTAGCTTCTGCCAAGTCAGCTTTCAACTTAGAGATTTCAGCTTTCTGAGTATCTACTCTGTTGCTCCATTTGCGTACAAAGGTTAGAGAATTTCTCCTGAACAGAGGCTAACTCAGTATTGGTCTTATTCAGTTCCTCCTTAGACTGCTGAACTTCATCATAAAATGAAGAATATAATTGCTGGATACAGGCGGTCATTGAAAGTTCAATAGAACTCTGGATATCCTTGCACAGGAACGGAATAGCATCTCCTGTTACCAGGCGGTGAACAGAAGGAATAGTAAGTTCTAGCATCCCGTCCCTATGGGCTCTGAAAAGATTTGGTGCCTGAAGGAATGCATGCAAGGTGCTGCAAGACTGGGCAAGAACTGTCACTGGAGCTGGAGGAGGAATAGGCACTGACTCAGCCACCCTCTTGAGGCATTTTCTCTAAATGACAAGGGGAGGAGGAGAATCATCATCCTCAATTATCACATCATCATCTTCATTATGAGGCGGAGGAGGAACTTCTGGAGGATCAATTGGAGGTAAAGGAACTTCCTTTGCAGGGGCAGCATGTAGCAAGAAGACATAAAGGAAGGACCCAAATGTAACATTAGTCACATTTCCTCGAGTAGCTCGGATAAAGTGGTGATCCATCTTGGAGAGGAGGTAGGTACTCCAATCAATAGTTATGCCTTTCAAAATCATTCGTGAAGCTGTAAACAACTCCTTGGAAAGATAATGAGACGGGGATTTTGCAAGCATGAACCTGTCCTGAAGGAATTGGCATAGCTGTTTCCATAGGGGATTGGAAATCATGGAGACACCGACTCCTGACGTGGTAATGACCTTCTTCGGATCAAGAACATCTTGAGTCTGCTTCTACAACAGCTTCAAAATATCGTCATTGGCGAACAACTGTCTGGCAGCAGGGACAGACTCCCCACGATATGGCAAGCTAAGAGCCTTGCCTAGACTCTTCGGTGTCAGAAGAACAGTAGTGCCACGGACGGGACCAGACCTCTTACTGTAAGAGGTTAAAAACTCATCACAAATGGTAGGATCATCTGGAACCAGTGGGAAAGAAAGGCTCACGAACTTGGACAAGCCCGCTTTAGCGACAACGTCCGAATCCAGTAACAAAGAATAATCATGTAAAGCCAAAGGAACATACTGGATTGGGGGAGGAGTACGAGAGGGTGCCATTCAGATGGTTACACACACACACACACCAGAAACACAGACAAACAAAGAGAATGCCTGCAAAGCAACAGACGAAAACCAAGGATAAGATATCAACCAAGGTGGTAAAACGTGACTCGACCAACTATCCCCAAGCAAACCACAACCTAGAAAAAAAAACTCGACATGACCTCTACATATATGCGATCGAAAGCTTCATGCGATGCAACATGCAAACACCCAAATCCCCATATCAGGCAATAAATAAAAAAACTACACATCGGACCCGTAATCATAACACATAGACAAATCAGACTAAAAAAAACGGACATCAAGACTGGACCATAACTTGACCATCAGTGTCAACTAATAGATTTGTACGCGCCCATCCCACGAAGCGAGTTCATTAAAAAGGGGAAATAAGTGCAGTGAGGGGGAATTAAGTTAATGAAGGGTTCATTGGAATAAATTATTAACAATGGGTGACATTTTATTAAGTGATAAACCTTAATAAGAAAACAGTGGTTCCTTCTTAAAATTTTAATTACAAATTATTAGGTTGGAGCGGTGCATTAACGCAACCCGGACTTCGATACCAGACTGAGGTCTCTAAATGAAAATTCATTTATTAAAAATTAAGGTGATGTGGAGCGCTTTTTTGCCAGCGCGTACTTTTGTGACGGCTGGTTCATTGTTATTAAAAATATTAAGGTGCCTCTGAAGCAGATGTAGCGCGTGCAAAGTGAACGACTGGTTGATTGTTATTATGATGAAATTGTGTGTTTAGCACGAACGCGCGTGGAAACTGTGGGTGAATAAATATTTCATTTTAACAATTAATTTGTGATTAAGGGAAAAATGAAAATAAATAAAGCACATAAAATAAATACCTAGAAGGGGTGTGTATGCAAGGCCTGAACGCGCACTGAGTAGTCCCCAAATGCAAGGAATCCAATCAAAAAAACAAAAACCACTGACTGAAAAAAAAGGAAGGACCTTAGTATTTTTTTTAAATAAACAAAAGAAATATCAAAGCAATATTAGGGGAATCACATTGGGTACAATTACTATTGAGTAATGTGTGGGTGAAATTGTTATTATTATTATTGTATTTTTAAGTGTAATTTAGGGGTGTTTTTATTTTGTAGGTTATGTTTTGGTTGTTTTTTTATCTCTCGTTTTTTTTTTGTGTTTTTGTGTTTGTGTTGTTGTTTTTGTGTTAATTCCAAGAGGATGGTCATTATGGCATGTTATATATATATATATATATATATATATGTGTGTGTGTGTGTGTGTGTGTGTGTGTGTGTGTGTGTGTGTGTGTATATATAGATATATAATTGAATGTGTGCTTTCACTTGGATTAACATGGAGGAGTAAGAACTTAGAAGTGATTGCATGGCGTACAAAGGTCATGTTGAGATACTGGAAGAGTAGTGATATATCAAGGCGCGTTGCAACCTGAGTTTGCTTTTGCAGAAATGCTAGGGCATCATTCAAATATTGGAAGGTTATCACTATATCAAGGTTTGTTACAACTTGGATTTGGTTTTCTAGATAATCTAGGGTGATACCATGTTGAGCTCTTCCTAGACTTTGTGAAAGCTTTGAAAACAAAATGAACGTGCCACACTTTTAGCTCCTTACCTACTAACTAGAAATGTGGCTACCTTTCCTTAACTCTTGAAAGTCTAGTTAATCTTTATGATAAGGCTTGAAATTAGAAAGGTGCCGCAAGGGATGTATCCAAGGTTTGGACTCACATAGCCATGTACATGGTGGACATCAAACCATTGGGGCTACAACCCCATTGATGATATAGGAGACTCGTCAAGATGTAATAATAGTATGTCTTCAAGGTCTATTAAGGAGCGTTGAGTTAGGCAGTAGGCACCACCCTAGGTAGGAATGTTGAAACACATACGTCACTATGGAACAAGAACGATTATTATCCGAACATAGGGACTCTACCAGCGGGCTAGCAACGCGTAAGGAGAGCGCCTTCGATGGTGACGCCGGGGCCAAAGGCGACGGCGATGCCCCAGTCACAGCCGGGATAGACGTCGGAGGGGGAGTTGCTGCGACAGAGCTCGTCGAGGACGAAGAACACGATCGAGGCTGAGAGGTGGCTGTAGTGCTTGAGGATGTGGCGAACGACTGGCGGCCAGCTTTGCCGGGGAGAGCTATAGGGCTGGCTCGATGGCGTTGAGGATGGCGGGCCCGCTGGAGTGGTTGAGAGCCGTCCGGAGAATGGCATGGTCGAGCGTGGAGGATGGCGGGGAAGGAGATCCTTGAGGATGGCGGGGAAGGAGATCCTTGAGGATAGCATGGAAGGAGCGCCGACCGGAGAGGCTGCCGACGTTCTCAAAGACCAGGGACGGTAGGGTGCGGTCGAGGTAGAAGTGCAGACTATCAAGCCGCAGGATCCCTGCGATGAGCTGTGCCGAGTTGGGGGTGAGGACCACCCCAGCCGAGCGGTTTGGAGACAACGGCTGCTCGACCGGAGGCTGTGGGCGCTGCAGTGGCGGAAGGAGGAGAGGAGGAGGGAGGGCTAGGCAGGGCAGGGGGCGCGGAACGCGCTGCTGTGGAGGCCGACAGGGAAGCGACGGCGACGGAGGTTCGGCGGGGCATCGTGGGGCAGGAGCAGGAGGACGTGAAGTGGGGGCGTGAAAGGAGAACATAGAAGGTGAGGGGAGGGAGGAAGAACGCAGGCGAGGCGTGAGGAGAACGTTCGACAGGTAAACGGTTAGTGGTTTTTTGTTTTTAATTTTTGTGTTTTTCTCTCTCGTTTTCAGTTTTGTTTTGTTTCGTTTTTTTTTTTGGGTTGCTTGCGTTTTTTGTTCTTTGTGTTAATTTTAATTTTTAAAATAAGGTTGTGTTTGTTTTTGTGTGTGTGGTGTTATGGGTGTTTTTTTTAAATGAATTAATTAAGTATGTATTTATTTTGTGTTGGTGGGTGTTGTTTTTATTTTCGGATTTTTTTGCTTAGTGTTAGTGGTATTATGCTTGGTTGTTTTTTTTTGTTTTTTTAAGTATTATCTATATTTTTTATGTTTTAGTAGTTGTATTTTTTATTGTTAGTTTGCTTTTTGTTTTGAATTTAGGGAGGCGTGGTTATTTGTTATTGGGTTGTTGTGTGTTTTTTGTTTTTTTAAAAAAGTTTTAAGTTATTGATTTTGGTTGGTTTGTAATATTAGTTTTTTTTTGTTAAATCAGAATGTGTGTATTGTATTTTATTCTGGTTTAGTTGTTAGGTTTGGTTTGTGTGTAATGTTAGTTTTTTTGTTTTGTGTTTTTTTTTTGGTTGTTTGTTTGTTTGTTTGTTTTTCTTTTTGGTTTTCTTTTTGTAAGGGTTTTTTTTTTTGTTTTTGTTTTTTGTTTTTTTCTTTGTTGTGGTTAATTTAAGTTGTGTGTTGTGTGTGGTTTTGCATGAAAAAGGGAGCGCACCCCCGGCCCGGACCCATGCGCGGGGTGGGAGTAAAACAATTTGCATTGGTAGGATCAAATGGGATGGGGACGGCGACCCACGAGGCAGCGAGGTCACGGGGCGTCCCGAGGTGCATAAAACCAAAGACAGGCACATTCACACACAACACGAGAAACGCAGTCACACGACAAAAAAGGAAGAAAATTTAATAAAACTCAAACCGCACGGTGGATCGAAAAACCGTGAAAAGGAACAATGTGTCGGAAGACAAGGGGAAGATGATAGAAAAATGCGACATGAGTTCCAGGGCAAAATCAAGGTGCTCACATGGAAAAAACACAAGAAACAAGCTCGAAAACACATACATGTATTAATATCGGAAAATCTGCACATCAAAACGAAGTGTGGAAAGAAGGAAAATTATACAGAACAATGTGTCCCACAACGCTATCATGGCAAAACACAATTCTGATAGAGATAGGATGTGTTGTCATAGGAAAAACACCACAAACAGACCCGAAAATGAACTCGAAAATGAATATGAAAATAACCGTACATCGAAAAAGAGAAAAATAAAAGAAAAAATGTCTGGAAGAAAGGGATGCACAAGGAGGATGCATCAAAAGGTTAGGGGAAATTGGGAGGGGTTCATATGGAGAAAATTGCATAAAACACACCCGAAAACACGCAGAAAAATGAATAACTAAAAATCCGAGAGTCAGAAGAGGGGAGGAAAAAGCAAAAAAGCGGGGGAAAGTCTGGCAGGACACGATTGTCAAGTTAAACTGGAATTTCGATGAAAATAGGGCAGGGTCACATGGAAAAATGTCAAAAAATAGGCACGAAAAGGTCCCGAAAAATCGCAAAAATTAATATTGGACAAACCGTGCATCGGAAGGACACGGAGTAAAAAGAAAAAAATGTCAGGGGGAAAGGGTAGGACAGGGCTATCATGTCAGAGCACTGTTCCGAAACAATAAAGACGCGTTCACATGGAAAACCATCCAAAGGACGCAAAATACTTCACAAATTAATAACTTTAGAACTGGATGTCGGAACAGGGGTTGATAAAAAGGAAAAATGGTCAGTTCAAAGGGATGAATAGGGCTATAAGGTTGGATGTGGATTTCGGTGAACGGAGGGTGCGTGCACCTGGCAGGACAGCAAAATCAGGGAATGAAAGAAAACTGCAAGGGAACAGCCCCGAGGGTGGGTGAAAAATGAACGGGTGGGTGGGAAAGGGACCCCATCAGGGTAAAAGCAAGTCATGGCATAGAGGCATTAGGAGGTTGAGGCATATGCAGAGGGGTATGCAATGTAGACGCGCAGGGACGCGTCCCCACACTTAAGACCTTAACGGACAAGGTTAACCGAGCAACAGGGACCTAGGACCACTCAACAGACCAACTGCTAATGTCCCCACACTTAAAACATGACCGTCACTGAGAAACATAAGGTCTAGGGTTAGAAAAACTTGGCCCATATTGTAGAGAATCAAGGTTGATTGTCGATGGCACGTCCTGTGTTGTTGTCGGCTGCTGCAGGAGGTACCAAGGTTCGCTCCAGCACACGTCCTCCGTGGCAGGGACCATGCGGCAGCACCCAGGGAGGTAGCTGGTTGAAGGAATCACAAGAAATTTGTCGATGATGAGGAATGTCGCACTCAATGCACAATCACTGATATGGAATGAAAGAGCAGTCGCTCACCCCATGACTAATATCACTCGAGGAAATCAGAATGAAAACCCATAGCTCACACCCGATTTAGGAATTGACAAGGGGGATGGTACAGAGGGAGTATGCCAGGGTGCACAGTTGATGGTGCATCAGTGCGTCCAACCCGTCTGGCATAGGTGCAAGAAAAAGGCAAGGGAGCCTTGCAGGGCAGTGTACAGAATAGGGTGACGTGTCCTGTGATGATGGCAGAGACCCACCCTGTGGGTGCATAAGGAAATGAGAACGTACCTGACTCTAAGTGTCGTAACGTCCCTCAAATCTCGCCTCGCAATGAGTGATTGAGGAAACACCAGTCACACTCAGCCCCCCCTCTGTCTCACGCTTTGTTGATAGATACAGAGGGCAGCCCGTTCCTGAAACCCATTGATGTAATCCTCACGGTCACTTGTGCACAGGTTGTATGCCTTGTGCGCATTTGATGGTGCAACTGTGTATCCCATCCTGTGCCGGCATACGGTGCAAGAAGGAAGGCCAAGGAGCCTTATGGTGTAGTGCACAAAAACAGATCATGCTTTGTGCATTGAGAGGCGTATCCCGTACGTGCAACACTCCATTCACACTTCTCACCTCTCATTTGATTTGAAAGGAAAGACTGGTCACTCACCCCATCCTCTGTCTCACTCTCTGTTGATAGTGACAAAGGGCAACCCATACTCACTTCCCCATCCGGTTAGGATGAAAGCTCGCATCACTCAAGGGGTTGTCGATGAAGATTGTTGTGTCTGTTGTTGTCATCAGGGTGTTGAAGATGAGGCATACCCAGGGAGGCAGTCAACAAATCTGGTACTTCAATTGGTTGTAGCAAAGATCGTCTGCGAAAGGGGGCAGACAGACTGATGAAGTTGCAGAGATAGCGCACCAAGGGAGGTGGATTCAAATTTCATCTGGACAATTTTTTGCTGGTGAGTCAGTTATCCTGAACTGCGGGGTGTTACCACCTTTTCCATAGCCAGCTTCCCGCCCAAGGGTGTTTGCCACCTTTTCTTGGAGCGAGGCCTGCTATGACAGGGAATTGCTTCCTTTTCTCCCATAACAGATTTTTTTTTCTTTTTTTTTCTCTTTTTTTTTTCTCCTACTCCCGAGGGTGTCTCCACCTTTTCTCGAAGAATAGGTCGGCATGACAGGGACCGAAGTCCTTTTCTCCCATGACCGATATATCTTTTTTTTTTTCAAGTAACAAGGAGAATGGTAGAAATACCATGTGTCAGAACCATCCTCGCCACTGTCGCTGGTGGAAAATAGAGGAGAAGAGATCAGGGCTGGAAGGTGGGGTTGAGGGGACAGAGGGTTGCGTCCACCTCATCAGGAGTGGCTGAAGAACGACTATCAGAAGTAGCATCATAAGAGTTACACTGCCACGCCAACGGGGGAAAGCATCAGGTGACCGTGATTGTCAAGATCCCCAAGGAGGGAAGTACTTCTTCAGGCGATATCCATTGATCAGGAAGGGATCATCAGAGGCATCAACGGTCTGCACTTGGACAGAGCCATTAGGATTGACAGCAAGTACCTTATATGGGCCCATCCACCACTGTTGAAGCTTGCCAGGAAACTTGCCAAATCGTGAATCATAGGCTAGGACCAAATCACCTTCTTTGAACTCCTTGTGCTTGATGAAGCTGTCATGGTAAGCCTTACGTCAAGCTTGCGTGGCTTACATGCACTATAGAGCCATCTTGCGAGTTTCGTCCAAACATTCCAAGTGCAGGAGACGGCGTTGTAGTGAATCATCCTCCCCCAAACACTCTTTAATAGCCACTCGCAAAGAGGGCAATTCCAATTCAACAGGGAAAACAGCTTCTGTACCATACACTAGCTGGAAGGGTGTCTGTCCTGTTGCTGCTTTATGGGAGGTTCTGTACGCCCAGAGGGCCTCTCATCACGACGATGAGCGGCAATTGTTCTTGTCAGAATCGAGCAGAGGATGCGATTCATGACTTCGACTTGGCCGTTGGCTCTAGGGTAATAAGGAGTGGACTTGCGATGGCGGATCTTATACAGCTCTGTCAACTCTTCCATGACTTTATTAATGAAATGAGTGCCTCTATCACTTACCAGCTCTAGGGGACTGCCAAAACGGGTGATGATATTCTCGTACATGAACAGGGCCATGCTGTTACCATCGTCCCGCTTTAGGGCTTTAGCTTCACACCACTTTGTGACATAATCCGTACATACGAGGATGTATCTATTCTATTTCCTTTTAGTGGGAGGATCGATTGGGCCAACAAAGTCAATCCCCCACTTCTCAAATGGCTTCAAAGGAAGGATAGGTTGCAGTGACATAGCGCTTGTTTTGGTGGGTTTCCCCATTCTCTAACAAGCATCACATCGCTCGCAATAATCATAGACATCCTTATGGAGGGTCGGCCACACCAGTAACCTGCTAACAGAGCTTTCCTGGCTGTAGCTTCTCCTGCAAAGTGGCCTCCACACGACTCATCATGGCAAGCCTTTAGAACAATCCCAATCTCATCTCCTGTAACACATCTTCTGAGCACTTCATCTTTGCCTTTCTTGTATAGTGCACCACCTAATAGGGTGTAGGGGGTTGATTCTAACATAA